>NC_081769.1:29826337-30127337 GCF_963082965.1 Carassius carassius | reverse complement strand
TAAAAAGAGCAAGATTCACTGTCACAAGGTCCTACAAATATGATTTAGTGTGGTGAAATACTCCTGTTGATATGTCATGTCTCTCACCATATTAAATATGAGACTATAAGGTGGTGCCTGCAGTCCCAGAGTATTTTGGACATTGGACAAAAATAGAAAGTGGTACTACTCCTCCCCTACAACCTACAACTCACTTCCTGACTTTGCTGACTACCTTAACTGACAAGGTATATGACACCAGAGTACAGCAATACATACACACATCTCTGCAGACCATAGGCAGTTACAACCAAAATCAAATAATCAGAAGAATGGATCCCAGCCAGTCTTTCAATCAGGCTCCAGTGGCCTACAATTCATCTGAAAATTCAGTGATGTTGCAGCCAGCTGCAGCACCACCAGCACACCAGCACAATCCTACTGGATATCCAGGCCCCCTACGCCCAGGGGCCATATTCAGGACAAGCTGCGGTCGCTGTACAGCCTGCTGTTTTTGTGACCACTGCGCCACTGACCAATCCAGCACCAGATTACATGTGTTACTCCATCTTCACCATGCTGTGCTGCTGCTTACCTCTGGGCATTGCTGCACTGGTTTACTCCTGCTCTGTAAGTATCAAATTATTTTTGAATACTGCTGTGATTTATTTTTTAACCTGACTTCAAACAAAAAAAAGGGAATACAGTCAAGAGATGAAAAGATAAAAAGGAGAGGCTAAATCCTCTTTTGTCACACACTATGCATGTAAATAAATAAGTGTATTCATGTAACTTTCACATGATCTCCATGCTCCACTGATAAATGCAATGGTTTAGTTTTTTGATATCCCATAAATGCCTGTCAGTTGTAGAGAAAGGTGTGATGCTGGAAAGTGCACTGGCAAGTAACACAAAGGGTTAAACTTGAGATTTGAAGTTGAGCTTGATGGTTCAAGTGTGTTACAACTGGATTAAAACTAATGGCAAAGGTTTTTATGCCTTTGTTAATAAAATAATGCAGGTTGATCTGATTGAACTGGTAGAAATAATTAATAAATTAATTTAAGTCAATGTTAAGAAATGTATATATAAACTTTTTTATATTTTGTGGTGCAGGTGACATGATCAAGCTTACAGTATATCAAAATGAGTAATGAGTAATTTTATTTTATAATAACAATATATCACAATATAGTTACATTTTGCTTCATTTGTACAAACTCACATGATTTTTGCTAAATTGTACATATTTTACGAGTTGCACTATTTGTTTGAATTTGTATGAATGACCTACACCTAACCCCGCTCCTAAACCTACCCCACACTTGGATGTACAGACAAATCATTCAAAATCGATCATTCGTCCGAATTAGCCACCTCATAAAATGTACTAATTGGTCGTGAGATAGCATCGGTAAATCACCTACCCCTATGTTTAAGTGACTTTGATTTAATAAATTAACATGAACATATAATGGTGTATGCATGCTGGCATCATGCAATTAAAAAAAAAAAACACTTTTTAACTGGAAGCCCTCCATCATCTAAAACTCAAACAAACTCTACAGAGTTGAGTTTGACCTCTTTTGAGAACTTCCCCATCTGCCATTGACTCAAAGAAACTCAGAATGAGAAGAGTAGTTGTTGTCATTATATGTTTCACAATTGTTTTCACAGACTCAAGATGCCAACTACTCAGGACGGCGAGAATTAGCAGAGAAGAACTCAAATACAGCACGCACCCTGAATCATGTCGCTGTTGCACTTGGCCTGATTATCATTGTAGGGTATATTATCTTTTACTTTGCATTGATGAACAACATGAATTAGTGTACTTAACTGTTAGAGCTGTCATGGTTGAAAGCAGATCATAAAAAATAATTTAATTATGTTCATTTTAAATGTTTATTGCTTAATGTATAGAATTTAACACAGTTGAAACATGCTGCAAAGGCTGATTATTGGATGTTTAAAACAATAAAAGGTGGTCAAACTAAAGAAAAGTGTATTTATTTGTTTTTTTTATTAGAATTGCAGTAATTACAAACATAGATATATTCCTTGTGCATGAGCCTCATTTTAGCAAACTGTACGACTAACCCATAGACCCAAGTTGTTACCACATAAAACAATGCATGTGTCTGAAAGTAAACAACTACCTGCTACCTAAATTATACACACACACACACACACCTGAACCCAATCGAGATGGTTTAGGGGTGAGCTGGACCGCAGACTGAAGGCAAAAGGGCCAACAAGTGCTAAGCATTTCTCGGGGAACTCCTTCAAGACTGTTGGAAGACCATTTCAGGTGACTACCTCTTGAAGCTCATCAAGAGAATGCCAAGAGTGTGCAAAGCAGTAATCAAAGCAAAAGGTGGCTACTTTGAAGAACCTAGAATATGAAATATTTTCAGTTGTTTCACACTTTTTTGTTATGTATATAGTTCCATATATAATTCCACATGTGTTAATTCATAGTTTTGATGCCTTCAGTGTGAATCTACAATTTTCATCGTCATGAAAATTAAAGAAAACTCTTTGAACGGAAGGTGTGTCCAAACTTTTGGTCTATACTGTATATATAACACACACATATATATATATATATAATTATATATATATAATTTAGGTAGCAGGTAGTTGTAAACTTTATATACACACATTACATTTACATTTAGCAGACACTTTTATCCAAAGCAACTTACAAATGAGGACAATGGAAGTAATGAAAAACTACAAAAGAGCAATGATATATAAGTGCTATAACAAACATCTCAAGGTTACGTATGTAACCCTGGTTCCTTGAAGGAACGAGATGCTGCGTCGAACGCTTTGGGGAACGTCCCTGACCAGACCGACTCTGAATATCGTGTGCAATCTGTCCATCGGAAGGGTGTGACGTCACGGGCGGGGTGACGTAGCGACCAGGAAGCTATAAACGTAGCGTAGCGACCAGCTGGCTTCAGCTTCGAGTAGGGAAGCAAGCGCCGGCAGGGGTGCCGGGAGTATGGCTCTGCGACGCAGCGTCTCGTTCCTTCAAGTAACCAGGGTTACATACGTAACCTTGATACGTTCCTTTTCAGGAACTCGAGCAATTCTAAGAAAACACATGCATATATAGGCATACAGAAGTAAAGTTAAATGAATTTTTTCCACCACATTGTAAACACAGGAATGTTGAGTTTATAACCCATGTTGAGAGTTGCTGATGGGAGGGATGTGGAAACTGGTTAAAAAGAGCCCTGTCACATGGTCCGAAACAACAATATGCTTCAGTGTGGTAAAAATACTCCTCTTGATATTCCATGTATCTGAACAGAGTAAAATATGAGATCACAAGTTGGGGCCTGCAGTAACACAAATACATATGATGGAAACAGTAGCCGTGTTTCCACCACAGGAACTTTACCCAGGAACTAGGGACTTTGGGCTGGTACTCGGTGAGTTTCGCAGGATCCAGGACTTCTCCACAAAAATAAGGTTCATGTGATAGAGAAGACAAAATATTTAGGTTTATATTTCAGTGTAAAGTCAATAATAATTTAAACTCATCTGTTTAAATTATATTAAACCTTAAAATTCTGCATAATAAAGGGCGTGGCCACTTGAGTGACAGATGGATTGACGCTGCTGTCACCACCATCTATATAGATGGTTTTGGTTTCATCAACCAGGTCCTGCCCTTTTTTCCCATTTTCGATTGTCTGGGAGTAATGCATAGTGATGTGATACTAAGATGGTGATGCCCACTTTGAGCTCAAAAATGGTTTTTGGAAACCTACGGGTAGTCACAGCCTCAGACGTCATGCCCACGGACCATTGGCTGATCATCTGATGCATATGGCACACAAAAGTGGAAACACTTCAGGAGTGTTGTAGTTGTCATCGGATTGGTTGAACTATACAGGATTTCCGGGAGATGTGTGAGTCGCTTTCTTTAACGTTCTGTCCGGAAACAAAGATGGCGTGACGTCAAACCCCCTTACGAAAGAAGAAAGCCGTAGTGTTTACAGCTGTGACAATGAGCGCTTATCAGGATCAACTAAAGAGTGGATTTTCAAAAGTATGTCAAATATTTAAAGTTCATGGCATAGAATCTTTAAAATGCATCCGAGAGTTTTACACACCGGTCTGTTATTGTGGCGACATTTCCACGCCCCAAAACTTGATGATGAAAGAAACAAACTCTGATTGGTTGTTTGACATTTCAGTCAGATGGCCTCATGGGCGGGCCTTGGCCAACGAAAAGCTGCCATATGAATGTGAGACTAACCTACGGTTGACGTCATTTCTTTGGGTTTAACTGATTCGGAGTTTAAAGAACTCTGTTGATCCTGTTAATGTTATTTGCAAACTTTCCCAAATAACCGTTGAAATTAAATAATTAATCGGCCTAATGTTTTTATTAAATTGTGACCACGTTAAAAAGCCTACAGTTTCAATCATATTAAAAACAGTTAATGACATGAAAACATTATCTGGTACTTGCCTAAAAAGATGGGTTTATGATGTGCTTCATTAACAGATTACATTAACATTAAGGTAGCTTACTTTAAAGCTTTGCTCCTAAAAAATTTTTTTCAAGATCAGCGCGTTTGGACCCGTCCTTCCAGAACACTGCCTGACCCACACGAACCCCGCAACACGTCAATATATGATGATGAATAATGCATTGGTCATATTTATTGTGTTTATTAATAAATCTATGAAAGTTGTATGACTTTAGAACCTTTTCACACTGAAAAAAAAAAAAAAAGAGAGAAGAAAAAAGCTGGGTCACTGGGCCGATTACTCATTCAAAAGGTACTAATTTGTACCTCTAAGGAAGTAATATGCACCCTTTAGGGGTAAATAAGGTAATGCTATAGTGACAGATTTTGTCCCTTTCTGAGAGTGGGTATTTTGTTAGGGAGTCTTCATGCAAACTGAGCATTTGATCTTTAAATATCTTGCTGTCTGCACATATGGTTTCAGGTTAGAGGTCTGATGTTCCAGAAATGTTTTACGTGAGAATAGGTTAACCTCAGAATGAGAAGTTTTGAAAATAAGAAGTGGCTTCGCATTTGTTTTCAGTGCTGGTATTTTCTCCAGAGATCAACAAGTAGGCTTAAAGTACTTATGTTCATCTACATTAGATATTTTAAAGTAAAATGTTAACTGGTGTGGACTGGTGTATGTTTTTTTGTTTTTGTTTTTTCTGTAAAATGGGTTATATTTTAGATATAAATGATATAAATGAAATTTTCTACCCTGATTTTATCCTCCTGATTCGGACTGTCCATGGACTTCAATGTAAAAACCCATTTTTACGATGGGCTAACATCTTTGCCTATGAAATGAGCATTATATGTGGATCTATCTTGAAAACGTCAATGCCAAAGATTCTCCATCAAGTTGATATAACAACTTCATAACTGAAACAAAAGCTTGAGCTGTATCTGTTGTCACACAACTATGTAAGCATTACAAATTCCTTTTTTCTAAGGACAGGAAGGTTTCAATATGCAGTAGATGAGGATAGCAATTAAAAAAGAAGGATCCACTATCATAAGGTAACAAAAAATGCTTGGGTAAGTTGGGTTTATTGAAATTCTCCTGATATTTCATGTATCTCATAATGGAAAATGTTCCATAGTGTAGCAGATGGTTATCACTTAATCTCTGAGGTTAAACATCAAGACACGCGAACAGCTCTGTTATTGAACATCCATTTATTCTTATTCTCCCCAATCCCCCCGTATATCCTTTTCTGCACAGGAGTGCCCTCTAGTGTTCTGTCGGTTACACTACATCCCCCCCTTTTAGTCTCAACATCTATTATTATTATTATTCTACATACTTATATCCCCATGGTTATATATTCTCTTTTTTTTTCCCAGGGAACAAACCTCTCAATAACATAACATTGAACTTTCTTTCTTAAGCTGGAAGCCAGGGTAGACTACCTGGGCATTCCTGACTCTGCTGAAGGGGTTATTCTGCCCTTTTCTTGACAGCAGGTCTACCTATGCTAATTCCTCTTATAAGTCCATTCTTTCTGGTGGACGGGAAATCCTACCCGACCTGGTCACTGTAACGTTGACAACTTGCTGAGTTGGTTCTGGAAGAACAGTAAGATGAGATCGATTCCTTCTCAGTGTTCCCATCTCTGTTTCTACCTGATACGATCTTGGTGTTGCTGCTTCGCCCTGGACCGTTCCAGTGGTCTTCGATGTCCTGATCCACACTTTCTGTCCAGGTATGATGACTGGTAGATTTTTCGCTCTGTGTCTAGATCTGAATGTTTCCTGTTGTTTCTCTTTTAACATTCTATCTTTTCTTCTGAACACTTTCAGGTCAGGCCATCTTGGGTTGAGATATTTAGGTGGAACTGGGACTGTTGACCTTATTCTTCTCCCCATCAAGAGTTCTGCAGGTGAGATCCCATGAGCTAATGGAGTCGATCTGTAGGCCAAAAGAGCTCTCTGAGGGTCTTGGTTCTTTCTCAGCATTTGTTTTACTGTCCGCACCGCTCGCTCTGCCTCTCCATTGCTCTGGGGGTAACGTGGACTGCTTGTGACATGTTCGAAATCATAGTCTTGGGAAAACTCTCAAACTGTGGACCGTTATCTGTCACCAGTGTTTCAGGGATTCCAAACCTGGCAAAGATGACCTTCAGCCTCTCCACTGTTGTCGCTGTTATGAGTTTTGGCAAGTTTGCAACCTCAATGTATCTGGAGAAATAGTCAACCACCACCAGATAATGTCCTCCTTCCCATTGGAAGATATCAGCTGCGACTCGTTGCCAGGGTCTCGCTGGTAGAGGTGTTGGCATCAATTGCTCTGTTTTCTGCTGGGAATGCTGACAGCAGATGTCACATCTCTCCACTAACTCTTACATCTCTTATAACACCTGGCCACCATACAGATTGCTGTGCCCTTGCAATGCACTACGTCATTCCTTGATGACCTTGATGAAGTCTTTCGAGCATCTCTCTCTGCATGGGTTTTGGAATTATAATTCGTTCTCCTTTCAGTAGGATACCGTTTGCCACGTGGATATCTGCCCTATGAGACCAGTATGGCACGAGTTGTTCCGACACCTTTTTGTGTATACTGTCTTAGTTGTTGGCAGGTTAGATCCTCAGTCTGTATTTCCTGAATCTGTTTCAGTTTTGTTTTTGTTGCAGGGATTTGTTGAACTATGAAATCCACAAAAGCTCTACACTCATCCTCCAATGTTTCGTTTTCTGTTGATTTTTCAGGTCCCGATGGCGCTCGTGACAACGCATCTGCCGTGACCAGTTGTTTTCCTGGAACGTACATGATGTTGTACTTGTATCTGAGCAGCCTCAGTTTGAACCGAAGAATTCTTGGAGGTAAATCATCAATTGGTCTTTTGCCCAACAGTGATATTAGGGGTTTGTGGTCGGTATGCACTGTAAATTACAATCCAAGCAAATATGCACTGAGTCGCTCACATGCCCATGTTGTCGCAAGAGCTTCTTTTTCAATTTGTGCATATCGTGTCTCTGTGGGGGTTAGACTCCTTGAGATATATACAACAGGCCTCCACTCACCATTTGGTTGTTTCTGCATGAGCACACCGCCTAGACCATAAGATGAAGCGTCGGCTGAAACTACAGTCTCGCTGTTTGGACTATACTGTGCCAGTATAGCTGGTGAGCTGAGTTCTTTCTTTACTTTTGCAAAAGCTTCTTTCTGCTGTGCATCCCATGTCCAGGTGTTGTCATTTCTTAACAGGTCTCTCAGTGGCTTTGTGAGAGTCGGCAGATGAGGTGAAAACTTCCCGACGTAGTTAACCATTCCCATGAAACGTCTCACACCTTCCACATTCTCTGGCTCAGGCATGTTAAGGATGGCTTTAATCTTGTCCTCGTCTGCTTCGATCCCTTGAGCGCTTATGATATGGCCTAGGAACTTCACTCTATCGACAGCAAGGACACACTTATCATTTAGTGTTAGTCCAGCTTTTTCAAACTTCTTCAGCACCTCACACAGTCTCTCATTGTGTTCTTCTCGTTCTTTTCCAAACACTAGGACATCGTCTGCATGACAAAGAGCTCCAGTCGTTCCTGCAATGATCTGAGAGATTCTGAGCTGGAAATGCTCCGGGGCCGAAGATATCCCAAAAGGAAGGCGCCGAAAGCAGTATCTCCCAAAGGGTGTAATGAATGTTGTTAGAGGCTCGGAGTCTTCATGCAAGGGTATTTGCCAGAAACCAGATGTGGCATCCAATTTGGAGAACACAGCTGCTCCCTCTAGCTGTGCTAAAGTCTCATCCACAGCTGGCAGTATGTGTCTTTCTCTGCACACATTCTCGTTCAACCGTGTGAGATCGACGCAAATCCTGATATTGCCATTCGGTTTTGGCACGACAACCATACCCGCGCACCAGGGAGTAGGCTCTTCGATTCGTCGAATGACTCCCATTTCTTCCATTCTGTGGAGTTCCAGTTTTACTTTCTCCACTAGCGGTAGCGGTACTCATCGTGGGGCTGATAGAGCATACAGGACGGCTCCTTCCGACAGTTTGATCTTGTAGCTGCCCTCTAATTTTCCGAGTCCCGAGAAAACTTTGGGGAACATTGCCTTGTACTGCTCTCCAGGTTTGTGTATGTTAGCTACCTGCTGCAGTAACTGTAAGCCTTGAATTGCAGGCAGTCCAAGCAGCGGCATCACTAGATCCGTTACAACATATATGTCCTGCCAAATTCTCTTTTTGTCCTTCTGCAGGCATGCACTAAACGTACCCATCACTTTCAATGGAGTACTGTTAGGTCCCAGGATCTTCTTTTTGGAATCTTTGAGTTTCCCTTGCTTTTCAGCTGAATACAAAGATGCTGGAATAGCTGTGACTGCTGCACCTGTATCTATTTTAAAGGTGATTGGTTCTTTATTCACCAGTATTTTCTCTTGCCACATATTCTCTTGTTTTTGGGTCTGGATTGTTCCCAAGAATGCAGACTCATCATATGAACTGTCAACGATCGCTTCGAGTCTTTGAACTGACCGCCATACTGTAGCAAAATGTCCTTTTTTCCTACATTTTCTGCATTCCGCTTCTCTAGCTGGACACAATTTCCATGGGTGTTGTGGACTTTTTCCGCATCTCTTGCAGGAATCCATTTGTTTTATTTTATGAGCCGCATTGTAAAAACTTTGCGTTCTCTGCACTGTCCCCTCTGCTTTTTGCGATGTCATTTTTGCTTTAGATGTTCTCTTTGTTACGACTGCATCAACGTTAACTTCTTTTACTTCAGACTTTTCTCGTCTTATTATTGGCTGCTGACGTTTTATTTCCTCATTTTGTCTGACCTGAGTTATTGTTTTATCCAATGTCAAATTTGGATCTAGTTGCAGTCTCTCTGAGAGCTTTGCATCTCTTATTCCCACTACAATGCGGTCTCTGATCATTTCCTCATGGAGATCGCCATATTTGCAGTGTTCCGCAAGCTTGTACACGTCCGTGATAAAACTCTCTGCTGATTCGCCAGCCTGTTGAAATCTGCTGTTGAATTTTGCTCTCTCATAAATAACATTGTGTCTGCCAATAAAGTGCTCACTTAAAGCCTTCTTGACTTCTTCATAACTCTTCTTCTCTTCTTCGTTTAGGGGTAATGTATTTAATATATCGTCACTTTTCTCCCCCATAATGTAAAGAAGAGAGTTTACCTGGTAGGCAGAGTTTTTTTCTGCAAGCCCCGACGCTACTCTGAATCGTTCAAAGCGGCGCATCCATTGTGGCCATGAACTGGGCTCGTCGAAGTTGAAACTTCCCGGAGGTGTCAGTGAAAATATCTGATCCATATTTTGACTGTTCACTACTCTTAATCTCGAGTGCACTGCTCCGATGTTCGTTTTCTTTTCTTTTCTTTGGCCCGTTCTCAATTGCACTTGAGCACTGTGTCAATTCTCTTTATTTCTAGCAGTTTGTGTGCAACATCGCTCTATTTTCTCACTTACTTCTTTGTTTCTTTCTTTTCAGGTTGTGAAAAAACACTTCTGACACCATGTAGCAGATGGTTATCACTTAATCTCTGAGGTTAAACATCAAGACACGCGAACAGCTCTGTTATTGAACATCCATTTATTCTTATTCTCCCCAATCCCCCCGTATATCCTTTTCTGCACAGGAGTGCCCTCTAGTGTTCTGTCGGTTACACTACACATAGTATGATGGAAACAGTGTTAAAGCTCTTGTCTCTCCTCCCCTGCAACCTACAAATTGCTTTTCATTTGCTAACTGCCTTCATCAGCACTGAAAAGCCTGAACCAGAGTACAGCAACAAATACATCGCTGCACAGCACAAGGCAAAGGGAATTACAACCAAAATCCAATAATCAGAAGAATGGATCCCAGCCAGTTCTTCAGTCAGCCTCCAGAAGCCTACAATTCATCTGAGAAATCAGTGATGTTATTGCAAAACCACCTGTATACAAGGACAATTTCGCTGGATACCTTCCTTCTTTTCCAGAAAAGTCTGTGGTCGCTGTGCAGCCTGCAGTTTTTGTGCCCACCACTCCACTGGCCAATCCAGTGCCAGAGTACACTTGCTATTCCATCTTTACCTATGCTCTGCTGCTGTTTACCTCTGGGCACTGCTGCACTGGTTTACTCCCTCACTTTAAGTATCGATGCATGTGCTTTCCTTTTATTTATGATACATTTATGAACACCACAGGGATAACTATTTAATTTTTTGTGCTTGGTACAGCACTTGGATGGTAAAAAATTATCCACTAGGCTTATCCAAGGGGCCCAAAAAACATGCTTGCACCTCTGCATATATGTAAGCATTATAAGTAGTACAAGTTAATTCATGTAACTTTCCCATAACTGTCATGCTCCACTGGTAAATATGTATTGTCTAGCTGGTACAGATTTGGTTTATCGATCCACTTTTTTGGTTTCCTCTTTTTATTCTTATTTTTCTATTTCAGTCTTTTTACTTAAAAACTGCATTAATTCAGTGTGTTACCAGCTGCTTCTCTGTAATTAATTGTCATTTACTAGCGCAATTTTCTGAGTGAGAAATGCAACACCACTTTTTTTGTTTGTTTGTTTGTTTGTTTGTTTGTGTATTCTTTTTCCTTGAGTGAAATTTCCTAAATTGAAGATGAAAACACTTCCAGGCAAAAGTTTAATAGTTACTAAGAAATGTAAAGTAATGTAAAGTAAATGTGGCATTTGAAGATGAGCTTGTCAAACAGCTGTTTTATTCCTGTGTACACTCTTTTAATAAGCCTACAATAATGCAGCCTGAACCAGTCAAACTGAATTGACTAATTACAAAATAAACAATTCAAGAATTATGATCCATGGATATTTGTTTATTGATTGATTGACCGATTGATTGTGAGCATTCAGATCAGTTAACTGAAAGGTTTGCTGCAACTTTCAGGATTTGATGGCCATATTAACAGCAGTTGGCAATAATAGCAAAAAAAATAAAATAATTTAAATGTTTAAAGATATTCAAACTTGATTATATCTTAGTGTGACATGGTTTTAATTAGGGATGTAACAATTAACCGTGAGCTGGTTGAAAATCGATTCAAATATGTGACTATTCAAATCGGTTGAGATGCTAAACAAATTGCAATTCATTTAGGGGTCTATGAATGTATGACTTAGGGGAACTAACTTTAGAAAAGTTTACAAGGTATTTTTCTTTTCATCTTGCCTCTGTATAATGCATATTAAAGTTCATAAGTGCAGTGCTGCTTTGCTTACAACGAAACCAAGGAAAGACTTTAAGCGCCACCTGCTCTCAGAGAGTGAATATGCATCTCATTCAGCTTGTCTGCTGTTTCATGCAGATATGCTTTAGGTATCGTTTTAGGTTATCATCTAATTTAAATTACAAACTCCTCATGTTGCATGTATGCAGCATCTTTGTTCGGATCATGATTTAAATGCAGTTGTTGCCTCCATTTTTAAATGGAAAGACACATAAAAAGCCTTTTTTTATTTATATAAAGAGATTTATTTTATTTGTGTTATTTATTTGATTTGGGGCTTGCTTAAAAATGTCAATTTATCTTTCTTGTTTACATTTACATTATATTTAAATTTTGTAATTTGGAAAATGATTTTATCCAAAGCGACTTACTGTACAATATAAGCAATCAAAATCATCAAAAGAGCAATAATGTGGAAGTGCAATATTAGGATATAATTATAGTATTATATTTCAGTTTCACAAAGAAATGTGCAGCATTTTGTCCAAGCAATAGTAAAAGGACACATTTAATTTATAATTTACCTTTTACGTAATATACTGTAACTGATTATTCAAATGTAAAACTACTATACAATGTTAAAACTACGCTGATCCATTTTCTTGATGAAGAAAGTGATTCACATTTCAAACTATTCTAGTGAATATGTGACTCTTAAGAGTACATTTTTCGAAATTTAGATTTATACATAATCTGAAAGGTGAATAAATAATCTTCCATTGATGTATTAGGACCTGAAAATATTTAGCGAGACACAACTATTGGAAAAACTGAAATCTGAGGGTGCAAAACAATCTAAATACTGATAAAAATCGCCTTTGAAGTTGTCCAAATGAATTCTTAGCAATGCATATTAGTAATCACACATTAAGTTGTGATATATTAACATTAAGAAATTTACAAAATACCTTCATGGAACATGATCTTTTCTTGATATCCTAATGATTTTTGACCTAAAAGAAAAATCGATAATTTTGATCCATTCAATGTTTTTTTGGCTATTGCTAAAAATATAACCCAGCGACTTAAGACTGGTTTTATGGTCCAGGGTCACATATGGTATAATATTTATTGTATCTCATCAGAGTAAATCTAAAACCACAAAGTGGCGCCTGCAGTTTTATAGAATGATGGAAACAGTGGGAAAAGTTATTGTCACTTCTCCCTTACAACTCCCTCCCCATTTGCTGACCTCCTTCATCAGATCAGAAAAGCCTGAACTCGAGTACAGTATACATACATCTCAGCAGAGCACAAAGCCAAGGAAATTTCAGAAGAATGGACCCCAGCCAGTCTTTCAACCTGCCTTCAGGAGCCTACAGTTCATCAGATAAATCAGTGATGTTGCAGCCTGAAGCACCACCACCAGCATACCAGCACAATCCTGCTGTATATCCTCCCTCCTTTCCGAGCCAAGCAGTCCCCCAAGGCCCTTACATCCAGGGGCAGTCTGTGGTCACTGTGCAGCCTGCATTTTTTGTGCTCACCACTCCACTGGCCAAACCAGTGCCAGAGTACACTTGCTATTCCATCTTCACCATGCTGTGTTGCTGTTTTCATCTGGGCACTGCTGCACTGGTTTACTCACTCTCTGTAAGTACACTTTATTGTTATTTATGATGTATTTTTGAATTCTGAAGTGATAACTATTGAATTCCTTTTGCTTGATGCAGCACTCGATCAGGTTTAGTTTAGTTTACTTATTTTATCTTTTAAAAGGAGATGCAGTTGACTACCAAGGCGAGAGGCCAAATCGTCTCGGGTTACTTGACTGTAACCCTGTTCCCTGAAAAAGCGGGAACGAGATGCTGCGCTCAATAGCGCTAATGAGAACATTCTTTGTTCGACCGGTTGCGAAGCACGTGTGTCAAACACGCCAAGAATTGGCTTATATAACCTCGGTGAAAACGTCATTGATTACGTGCACCTGCAGGTTATAAATAGACGTGAAACGGAAACATCCCCAGGTTACCCCTTTTTCTGAAGAGACGTCCGGACACGTCAACAGTGCGGCATTGAGGCGCAGCATCTCGTTCCCGCTTTTTCAGGGAACAGGGTTACAGTCAAGTAACCCGAGACGTTCCCTTTCAAAAGCTACTCTCGATGCTGTGCTCAATAGCGCTAATGGGAACGAGAATACCAACGCCGCCGCACTGTAAGTGTCTGGACCCCCAAGGTTGTGTAGTGTGTGCGCACAAACACCGAAGAGGTCTCAGACATGACTCTGGGATGTGGACTCAAGGACATGCGAGCCCGGAGTAGCATGGACATCCAAGCTATAGAATCTGACAAATGTGTGCGAAGAGGACCAACCTGCCGCATCACACACTTGCTTCAAGGGTGCACCTCTTGCTAAAGCCATTGAAGATGCCACCCCCCTGGTTGAATGGGCCCTAACTCCTAAAGGCGAAGTTTGACCACGCGCCTCGTAGGCTAGGGCAATAGCATCCCTCACCCAATGTGAAATTGTTTGCCTGGTTGCAGCCGCCCCCCGGTTACGGCCCCCATGGCATATGAAAAGTTGCTCTGACTTACGCCACTGGCTAGTGCGGTGGACGTAAATCTGAAGAGCATGTACTGGACACAGTAAGTGAAGTCCTTGCTGCTCCGGTGTCGTGAATGGCGGAGGACCGAAAGCTTCGAGAATGACCGGATGTATGGTCGAGAAAGGAACTTTTGGAAGATAGTTAGGGTGAGGATGCAGAATAACTTTGACTCGCCCAGGGGCAAAATCTAAGCAGGATGGCAGGACTGACAAAGCCTGTAAATCCCCAATTCTCTTTAGAGAGGTAATGGCCATGAGAAAAACCATCTTTAGAGCCAGAAGCCTGTCAGGCGCTGATTCTAATGGTTCGAATGGGGGGCCAGCCAACCCTTCGAGCACTATGGCTAAATCCCATGAAGGGACCGTAGCTCTAGTGGGTGGCCTCAACCGCTTAGCCCCACGAATGAAGCGGGCGACTAGAGGGTGCTTTCCAACAGAAACCCCGTCAATCAGGACGTGGCAAGCCGAAATAGCGGCCACGTAGGTTCTGAGAGTACTAAGGCCTGTGCCTGAGGACAATTTCTCTTGCAGAAACTCCAGTACTGAAACAATTTGGCAGTGAGCTGGGTCTACATGGTGTGTCATGCACCAGTCCTCAAAAACACGCCATTTGAGGGCATACATTCTTCTAGTGGAGGGAGCCCTAGCACTTAGAATAGTTTCTATTACGCTTGCTGAAAGGCCAGCCTCTCTTAGCTGGTCCCTCTCAGGGGCCAGACGTGAAGGTTCCAGAGCTCGGGCCGGGGATGAAATATTGTCCCCTGCGCCTGAGAGAGAAGATCCCTCCTGATCGGAATCGCCCATGGCGAGCCGTTGAGGAGGGATATTAGATCTGAGAACCAGACTCTGGTCGGCCAACGGGGCGCGATCAGTAAGAGGCGAGACCCCTGTTGACGGACCTTGGCCAGGACTCCCGGGAGCAGAGCAATCGGAGGAAAGGCGTAAAGATGCAGTCTGGGCCCAGCATGGGCCATCGCGTCCAGACCCAGGGGAGCTGGATGAGTCAGAGAGAAGTAGAGGGGACATTGTGCTGTCTCCTGTGTAGCAAAGAGGTCCACCTTTGCTTCGTAAAATCTTTCCCAGATTTGACCCACTACTTCGGGGTGGAGTTTCCATTCCCCGTGTGTCACAGCTTGTCTGGACAGCCAATCTGCTCCCACATTCATATGCCCCGGAATGTAAATCGCCTTGAGGGACAGGAACTTGTCCTGTGCCCAAAGCAGGACCTGCTGCGCTAACTTGTTCAAGCGGCGCGAACGCAGTCCGCCCTGGTGATTTATGTAAGAGACTACAGATGTATTGTCCACCCGCACTAGGACATGGTAGCCTCTCAACTGCTGGAGGAAGTATTTCAGGGCCAGAAATACAGCCTTCATTTCGAGGCAATTGATGTGCCATTCGAGAAGATGACCTCTCCAGATCCCTTGGGCTGGACGGCCATTTAAGTTCGCTCCCCAGCCCGTGAGGGAAGCGTCTGTCGTTAGCAACTTGCGACGACAACACAGACCTAGAGTGGGACCCAAAGTCAGAAACCGGGGTCTCACCGTGGATGCAGCTGCCATGAGACCTAAAACTTTCTGAAAGTGATGAACTGTGACTTTCTGGCCTAGCTTTATGTTCTTTAGGGTGTTTAAAATGGATTCAACACGTGCAGGAGACAGCTGTGCCTGCATTACGACCGAGTCCCATACCACCCCCAAATACGTTGTCCTCTGGGAGGGTGAGAGAACGCTTTTCTTGGCGATGAGTCTCAACCCCAGAGATTCGAGATGAGCTAGAACGACATCCCGATGTCGAAGCGCTAGCTCCTGAGACTGAGCCAGAATCAGCCAGTCGTCTATAGAATTCAAAATGCGGATGCCCTGGAGTCGCAGAGGAGCCAGAGCTGCATCCATACATTTCGTGTACGTGCGGGGTGACAAAGCTAGGCCGAATGGAAGAACCCGATACTGGTAAGCTTCGCCCCCGAAAGCGAACCTCAGGAACTTCCTGTGTTGTGGCAAGATTTCGATGTGAAAATAAGCGTCCTTGAGATCGATAGTCACGAACCAATCGCCTGACTGGATCTGAGACACAATCATCTTGATTGTCAGCATTTTGAACTTGTATGTTCTGAGGTAGCGGTTTAACCCGCGAAGATCTAAAATTGGACGCAACCCCCCATCTTTCTTGGGAACAAGAAAATACCGGCTGTAGTAGCCTGACTGTCTGTCTGGCAGGGGAACATGTTCTATGGCCCCTTTTTCCAGCAGCGTTTGCAATTCCTGTGTCAACCAATGTGCTCGTTCCGGTTTCACGGAAGTGGATACCACGCCGTTGAAACGCGGAGGACGATATGCAAACTGAATCCTGTAGCCCCTCGCTACAGTGTTTTGTACCCATGGGGAGATATTTGGCAGTAGCTTCCACGCTGCCAGTTTCTCCGAAAGGGGCAGTAATTTTGACACTTCGTTTTGTTGGGGGGATGTTAGATGTCCGGTGTCCTGAAACGTGGCAGGAAGCAACCGAGCATTTAACATTTCGCTGGAGGCCGCTGCTCCCCGAAACACCAATGGCTCTGAAAACGCTTCCTCACTAACACTCCCGCCCGTGCTCAGGTCCTTCAGCAGGTCAGCCTGGTATGCCTGCAGAACCGCCATGGTGTGCAGGGCAGCACCAGCCTGACCCGCTGCTTGAAATGCCTTCCCCACCAGAGATGATGTTACTCTACATGGCTTGGTGGGGAGAGTTGGCTTTTTAAGTGAGGATGAACTCCCAGGGGAGAGATAGCCCGCAAGCGTCTCTTCGACCTGAGGCATCGCCACATATCCCTGTGCCTTAGCGCCCACGATAGTTGAATAAATTGACGTCGTGGGAACCACAATACGTGAAGAATAAGGCTTATTCCATGAACGGGGTAACTCATCATGGAGATCTGGGAAAAAGGGGAGAGATCGATTTTGGGATCTCCCCCCTTGGCCACCTGACAAAAATCTGTCATCTAATCTAGAGTGCTTAAGGTTCTCTTCCTCTTGTGGCCATTCTAACTTAAGCCTGGCCACCGCGTTAGTCACGACCTCGAGAAGCTCCCCAAACGCTTTATAATCGCGGGAGGAGCGCTCAGAGGCGGCGCTCTCTGTCTCCATATCGACGGAGGCAAGAGAACCCGCGTCCTCGTCCCGCTCTGAAGAAGCGCCGGGGCGCGCTTCAGCAGCGGGGGCTTCGCGATCAGGGGAGAGCGCGAGAGAGAGAGGACACTCGCGCACTCCTCGTCTCTCGGCAATGTCGACGCGCGAGCCCCATGATCTTAATGAGGACGCCGAGGCTCGCCCCTCGCGAAAGAAAGCAAGCCTCGAGTGGAGCACCCCGATGGGGAACAATTCACAGTGCTCACACTCTGCGTCCTCGAGAGCAGCGATCGCATGCTCTTCCCCGAGGCACTCTAAACAATAATCATGTAAATCATCGTCTGGGATAACTTGAGCACAAGGTGGCAAGCATCTCCTGACTGCACTAGACAGGATCTCTATTTTCTTTTTCTTTCTATATATATATATATATATATATATATATATATATATATATATATATTCTCTTTTAAACTAGACAGTGACACACACACACACAAAGCGGTCTCGAAGACAAAGAAACCTGGGGATGTTTCCGTTTCACGTCTATTTATAACCTGCAGGTGCACGTAATCAATGACGTTTTCACCGAGGTTATATAAGCCAATTCTTGGCGTGTTTGACACACGTGCTTCGCAACCGGTCGAACAAAGAATGTTCTCATTAGCGCTATTGAGCGCAGCATCGAGAGTAGCTTTTGAAAGGGAACTTTACTTGAATCTGTGGTCACACAAATATGTAAAGATTATAAACAAGATAAGTTAATTAATGTAACTTTAACTACCATTGGTCCTGTTATCTGCATGGTTTCATGTAAATGATGATCAGTTGCAGATAACAGCCTCATAGTTTAAATACAATTTTAACCTGTAAGTCTTTCATCAAATGAAAATGAGATTCTGGAAAATACACAGATAATGTGTCCATGATTTGTACCTGGATCGTATAATTTTGGAAAATTCACACTGGCAGTCATTTTCTGGAATCTGTGCATGTGTTCACCCAGAAATGAGGATGTGACACGCAATGTGACGCATATTCAAGTAATCTGGTGAACGCTAATGTGCGTTATCACTACAACCCTTTACCTCATTGGTCCTGCCTTTTGGGACTGATCCCAGCAAAGTCCCCTGGGAAATTTTTGAGGTCACACAAAAGGAATTCTGGCAATTCTATGACTATTTTCCGGGAATAACACTCTGTGTGAAAGGGGTTGCATGAAACCCATGCACAGATTTTACCCCCCTCTTTCTGACAACAGAAGTTGTTAACATGATTGTTTCGCAATTGTTTTCACAGACTCGAAATGCCAACTACTCAGGACAGCGAGAATTAGCAGAGAGAAACTCCAAAACTGCACGTACCCTGAATCATGTCGCTGTTGCTCTGTGGATCATTTGCACTGTATTGTTTTTTGTCTACATGTTTGTGTTGAATAAAAATATATAGTGTATCCATAACTGTTAAATCTGGAAGCAGATTATGCTACAAACATATTTGATTCTCTTGACTTGTTGATTCTCTTGGTTGTTGGCGGCTGTACTGCGTTTGAGCTCCGTCACTATATTCTTTTCATTGACTATTTTTAACTCAAAAATCAATTTTATACATCATCGTTTCCGTTTATATAATGTGTGAATATATCCTCTATTGTATTCTACAACAAAAACAATCAGAGCGCCTTGCTATCACTAGTTTTATTTTGATCTCGGGTCCGCTATTAGCTTTTAGCCCGTTAGCATCAGCGGCGTGGTTGCAGCTAACTGCGCTAACATTGCTAATACTCTATTCACACACATTACCACTGCTGTACTCACTGTTACTTGCTTTAATGGCGGATGAATGTCTCCACTCTGTGCAGCTCGAGCTCGAGGCCGTGGGAAAGCAGATTCGCGACCTGGAGGTGAGGCAGGCCCAGCTGAGAGAGCGGAGAACCGCGCTGGAATCATCCCGGGCTGACGCTCACAAGTCCGGGGTAAGTATACAGCGATCTGCTAACAGTCCCACCACGTCTACTCCGTGTGTTTCTCTGCACAGGCCCGGTGCACCCAGGACGCGATCTTCCCAGATGTCCTTCACTGCGACGCCGGGACACCACGGACCCTGGGTGCATCCACAGCGGAGGACGCGAGCCGGGTCCCCCTCCTGCCTTCGACATCTCCATCTGGAACCGCTTCGCTCCCCTCCGCGAGACAGGACGCAACGCTGTGATCATCGGAGACTCCATCGTCCGACACGTAAGTGCTACGTTAGCCGAAGGTAAAGTGCACACTCATTGTTTGCCTGGTGCTCGTGTTCTCGATGTTTCTGCGCAGATACCCGCGATCCTGAAGGTCGACGAGAGCCCCAGAGCGGTCGTGCTTCACGCCTGGGTTAACGACACCACGCTGCGGCAGACGGAGACGCTGAAGAGGGACTTCAGCAGCCTGATCGAGACGGTTCGCAGCACGACGCCCGCGGCAACGATCGTCGTGTCAGGACCACTGCCCACGTATCGACGAGGACAAGAAAGGTTCAGTAGACTTTTTGCTTTAAATGAATGGCTGTTGTCATGGTGTAAAGAACAGAAACTGCTATTTGTTAATAACTGGAATCTTTTCTGGGAGCGTCCTAGGCTGTTTCGCGCTGATGGATTACACCCCAGCAGAATCGGAGCGGAGCTGCTCTCTGACAACATCTCCAGGACACTTCGCTCCATGTGACTAGTAAGACAATTCTCTAATAACTATTATGATGAGTTTTGTTCCACCCGCTTAAATGATAAAAGTACTTGTGCTGTAAAAACTATTAAGACTGTGTCTGTTCCCCGAATAGTGAGGTCAAAATATAATGTAGGATCTAGAAAAAATCTTATCGTAATTAAACCAGAAAAATGTAAAGTAAATGAACAAAAACAATTTTTAAATTTTGGGCTCATAAATATTAGATCACTCACACCCAAAGCAGTTATTGTAAATGAAATGATCACAGAAAATAGTTTTGATGTACTCTGCTTGACTGAAACCTGGCTAAAACCAAATGATTATTTTGGTCTAAATGAGTCTACTCCACTAAACTACTGTTATAAGCATGAGCCCCGTCAGACTGGTCGTGGAGGAGGTGTTGCAACAATATATAGTGATATTCTCAATGTTACCCAGAAAACAGGATACAGGTTTAACTCTTTTGAAATAGTTCTGCTAAATGTTACACTGTCAGACATGCAAAAGAAATCTAATGTATCTCTTGCTCTGGCTACTGTGTATAGACCACCAGGGCCGTATACAGAATTCCTAAAAGAATTTGCAGATTTCCTCTCAGACCTTCTAGTTACAGTTGATAAGGCGCTAATCATGGGAGATTTTAATATTCACGTTGATAATGCAAATGATACATTAGGACTTGCGTTTACTGACCTAATAAACTCCTTTGGAGTCAAGCAAAATGTCACCACTCATCGTTTTAATCATACACTAGATCTAATTATATCGCATGGAATCGATCTTACTGCTATAGATATTGTACCCCAATGTGATGATATTACAGACCATTTCCTTGTATCGTGCATGCTGCGTATAACTGATATTAACTATATGTCTCAGCGTTACCGTCTGGGCAGAACTATTGTTCCAGCCACCAAAGACAGATTCGCAAATAACCTGCCTGATCTATCTCAACTGCTATTTGTACCCAAAAATACACATGAATTAGACGAAATTACTGACAACATGGGCACTATTTTCTCTAATACATTAGAAGCTGTTGCCCCCATCAAATTGAAAAAGGTTAGAGAAAAACGTACTGTGCCATGGTATAACAGTAATACTCACTCTCTCAAGAAAGTAACTCGTAGTCTTGAACGCAAATGGAGAAAAACTAACTTGGAAGTTTTTAAAATTGCATGGAAAAACAGTATGTCCAGGTATAGACAGGCTCTAAAAACTGCTAGGGCAGAGCATATCCACAAACTCATTGAAAATAACCAAAACAATCCAAGGTTTTTATTTAGCACAGTGGCTAAATTAACAAATTACCAGACGCCACCTGATTCAAATATTCCACCAACGTTAAATAGTAATGACTTTATGAATTTTTTCACTGATAAAATATGATCATATTACCCCAATTTTACAGTCTCTGCACTGGCTACCTATTAAGTTCCGTATCAGTTACAAATTATCATTACTTACCTATAAGGCCCTAAATGGTTTAGCTCCTGCGTACCTAACTAGCCTTCTACCACGCTACAACCCATCACGCACCCTAAGGTCACAAAACGCTGGACTTTTGGTAGTTCCTAGGATAGCAAAGTCCACTAAAGGAGGTAGAGCTTTTTCACATTTGGCTCCCAAACTCTGGAATAGCCTTCCCTGATAATGTTCGGGGTTCAGACACACTCTCTCTGTTTAAATCTAGATTAAAAACGCATCTCTTTCGCCAAGCATTCGAATAATGTATCTCTTAAATTGTGAGTGTAGTTGCATCTGCATTTTTATTCTTTAGCTTGGGTTAAACTAATTTTACTTCAGTTTCAGCAGCTATGCTAATGATGTCTCTATTTTGTTTCTATGTTTTGCCACGGGATTAACATCCCGTGGTAACTAGGATTTACACCAGCTCCAGTCTGGATCCAGAACACCTGAGAAGAGATGATGCTGACCCTCAGAGGACCCCAGATGACGCTAACCTTGAATCAACAAACAGAACTAACAATTATTGCTACATGTGTGACTGCATCCTATAATTACTATTAATTAATAATATTGATAGTTCATCATCTAGCTGACTACGTCTTGTATTATTATTATTATTATTATTTTTATTTTTCTAAAATCCTGTCAAACGTGCACAAACTACTAGCTACTACTAAATATTGTAGAAACATAATTTTCTGTAAAGTTGCTTTGTAACGATTTGTATTGTAAAAAGCGCTATACAAATAAACTTGAATTGAATTGACTGTAAACATTATTAGATTAGTGTGTCAATATTCACTCAGTAAAACACGCTTTAACTAATGTGTGATTTAAACAATAAAAGTGTTAACTGAGGTATTTTAAACATGAAAACATGAAAAAAACAGTACTTATTCTTGTTTATTACAGAATTGCCAACATTTATCTGTCATCTTTTTTAGCCAAATGTAGGCCTGTCTGTTTTTGTATCTTTACATCTATAATGTTTTGACCTATTGCAAATATCCTGTATGCAGCTAATTATTTTACATAGGCCTACTTTTGTAGGCTATTATTTTCTTACACATTTGTATGGACATTAATATTCCAGTGATCCACATTGTTGAAAGGCACTATATAAATAAAAATACATAATAATACATAACATTGCATTTATTTCATTCTACATTTCATTTTACATCCATCTATCTATCTATCTATCTATCTATCTATCTATCTATCTATGATTGTACAACCCACATACACGTGATACAGTATGTTTTCAAGACCCCCATGCAAGAGTTTTCATTCTTGTTTTGTAAAGACATTTTACAAAAGAAAATGCTGCATAAATCCTGTTTTATAACAGTGTATGATTGTTGCTAGTGTCATAGTGAAGTGTTTTGTTTTTTAGTGCATTTTGAATGAGAAATTAACTGCTGTGCCAAGCTGAAAGTTGGTAAGGAGAACAAGGAAAGCAATGAAATTGAAGGGAGAAAGATCCACCCCAAAACATGCTCAGGAATTATAAAACCATCCTCTTCTATGTGCTAAGATCTTTTTTCCCCCTGAATTCATAATGATACATGTTGATTCCACCAGGTAGCGCCTTACTGTCATGCTATAGAAGTTACACTAAATTAAATCTCTTCTAAAAATGTGTCTATCCTCGCCTTAAAAAAACAAAAACAAAGCATCTGCTAAATTTATAAATGTAAAGGTGTCACCATATAAATGGTATTGATGTCTAAATGTTTAAAATATATATATTTTTTTTTTGTCTCTAAAAATCCTTGTTTCATTTCCCAGTATAGGCTACATAAAATAAACAAAATGTGACCTTAACAGAAAATGAATTCAAAACAGTATTTCTGCAAAAACATGTATTTAAATTTAAGCAGGTGTTTTTCAGAGATGAGGGGTTTTTCCCCCTGTAGCAGTTTAACATATTAAAGGGATAGTTTATTAAACTTAAATTTAATTTAAACAAAAAATTAAAATTTGATGCTTATCTACTTACCCCCAGGGCATCCAAGATGTACAATAGGTGACTTTGTTTCTTTAGTAAAACACAGATGAAAAGATTTTTAACACAAACCGTTGCAGCCTCTTAGTCTTATAATGAAGTGGATGGGAATCACAGCTAAGTACACAATAAAACAAAAGCAAAAAACACACACAAACAAAAACAAAAAAATTAAACCCTGCGGCTCGTGATCATACGCTGATGTGTAAAGACAAAAAACGATCATTTTGTGCAAAGAAAAAGAACAGTATTTATATCATTGTTTACCTCTGTTTCACACAATGTCCGAACTTTTAGAACTATTGTGAGCGCGCTTGTTCTCAGCAGCAGGCGTGTGAGGCGTCTTCTTTTTCTTGCTTTATGGACAGCAGACTTATAAGTGCATTATTGCCACATTAACTCTCAGATGGACCATTGACACTCCTAATTGAGATTGTAGATAGAAACATGTTTGGTTCAGTTCGGATATTGTGTGAATCCAGGGGCGTAGTTTATGGGGGGGATGGGGGGAGGTAATCCCCACAATATGCAAATCCATCAGTTACAACCCCCCCCCCCCCCCCCCCCCCCAATATTTCAACATGAAAATCACAGTAGATCAAATGAAAAATATAATATGAAAAAATATAATTCATTTATTTTGTAAAAATAATTTTGTTCCTAATCAAATATGAGTATGTCATAATAAATCAGACAAAAGATACTCCCCCTCCATTGAACCGATTGGTAACGCCCAACCAATGAGTCGCACTTTCACCAAAACAAGCGAGTGGTGTTTGAATGGGAGAGCACACGGTTAATGTTAACGCCAAAAATGAAGAGAAGCGCTGCAAAGCGGACTATATTTAACTGCTGGTCAGAGAGGGATGCAAAAAAAATAAATAAATACAGCATGTACTGACAATGAGGTATGAGAATATTGTGTAATAGTTAGTACACACCACATATATTTAGCTAGCTAATCCATTGCAATGTATTTAGCTATAACTATCAGTATAACAAGTTACCAAAGCAGCTGTCTGTTTTGCTAGTATATTTTTTAATAGTGTCGTAATTATCAACGACAAAAGTATTCACATCGGTGTTTGTTTTCTTACTAAATTAATCTGACTTTTGAACAAATTGGATGAATTAACGATTTAAGTGGCTAACTCATTAAAACAGTGAAACACTGCCGCCTACTGGCGGTTTCAATACTTAATTTCTTTCTTTTGATAATCTCTACTATGTTAGAATTTTATGAATGATGATTATACACAAATTTCATAACGTTATGAGGTGTATAATCTCTTAACATGTTTTTATAACAGATTCGAGGTAAATATAGCTGCAGGGTACACTGTAAAACCCGACAAGTTAACTTAACTCAAACCGTTTGAGTAAACAGATTGCCTTGATTTAAACCATGTAAGTTTTGAAACTTTGCATTCAAGTAATTAAGTGATTAATTAAGTGCTTATTGAGAATTAGTGATGAACAGCTGCTGTTAACAAACAGAATCACTGAAGAAAAGAGAAACACAAGAACTACTACAACTGACTTCAGACACAGCCTTAGATGAAATCAACTGAAATAAAATACATGAAATCTCTCAAGATCTGATTAAACAACCCCACAAACAGCATCACCAGCTGCACTTATTAATAACCACACTGACTTTATTTCTGTCAGACATCTACAGAAGATCTTATTGAGAATGAACTAAGGTTTAGATGTTGATTTATTGTTTCATTTGAAGTAACCATGTTAGAGATCAGTGTTTGCTTTAGTTGGGCTCTTAACCCTTTACTTCTGTCTTAGTGTTTTCTCTGGCTGTTATAACCGTGTGTTTCTAAAACACATTTGTTGTAATTCAAAAGCCCAGAAGAAATGCCATCAGGTGCCAACCTGTACCTAGGTGTAGGTTGTTATACTTTATATTGGTGATGATAATCATCAATTATTGAACTGTCCGGAGTCTAGTCTCTGATGAAATAGGTATTGTGTAATTTGATTGATTATAGTAAATGGATGCTAAGAGCCAGTGGTTCTGTGATAATCAGATAATACAAAGACTTTCCAAACAGTTTGGACTTCTATGGTGTCAACTAGTCACACACAGACATCAATAATCAGCATATGAACCTCAACAATGGTGACTATAAAAAAAAATGCTGCAGAGCATGCTGGGAGCCATGGATGAGTTTTGTAATACAATAGTACCCAGCATGCATTGCAGCATGTTTTTTTTCCGTCACCATTGTAGAGGTTCATATTCTGATTATTAATGTCTGTGTTTGACCAACTACTGGCATAGAAGAAAAATGTATGTGTACAAAATGTTTAGAAAGTCATTTTTATATTAACTGATTATCACAGAACCACTGGGTCTTAGTGTCATTTTTTACTAGAACCACTTCTACAAATTACACTACACCTACTTCATCAAAGAAAAGACTCCCGTATGGCTCAATAATTGTGAATAATAATGAATAATTATCATCCCAATATAAAGCATAACAACCTACACCTAGGTACAGGTTAACACCTGATGGCATTTTTTCTGGGCTTCTGAGTTACAACAAATGTGTTTTAGAAACACACGGTTATAACAGCCAGATAAAAGACTAAGACAGAAGTCAAGGGTCAAGAGCCCAACTAAAGCAAACACTGATCTCTAACATGGTTACTTCAAATGAAACAATAAATCAACATCTAAACCTTAGTTCATTCTCAATAAGATCTTCTGTAGACGTCTGACAGAAATAAAGTCAGTGTGGTTATTAATAAGTGCAGCTGGTGATGCTGTTTGTGGGGTTGTTTAATCAGATCTTGAGAGATTTCATGTATTTTATTTCAGTTGATTTCATCTAAGGCTGTGTCTGAAGTCAGTTGTAGTAGTTCTTGTGTTTCTCTTTTCTTCAGTGATTCTGTTTGTTAACAGCAGCTGTTCATCACTAATTAACAATCAGCACTTAGTTAATCTTTATTGCAATGTATATCTTCTTTCAGTGAACTCAACTGAATTAAGTTCAGAGTACTCATAACTGTTAGTTTTTTCAACTTAAATGGTTTAAGGCAATCGGTTTCCTCAAACGGTTTGAGTTAACATAACTTGTCAGGTTTGAGTGAGGCTGTGTCTGAAGTCAGCTGTATTTCCTTTCTCTCTTTTCTTCAGTAATTCTGTTTGTTAACAGCAGGTGTTCATCACTAAACTCAATTATCACTCAATTAATCACTTAATTGCAATGTATATCTTCTTTCAGTGAACTCAACTGAATTAAGTTCAGAGTACTCATAACTGTGAGTTTTTTCAACTTAAACGGTTTAAGGCAATCGGTTTCCTCAAATGGTTTGAGTTAACATAACTTAAGGATATCTGTTTACTCAAACCGTTTGAGTTAAGTTTACTTGTCGGGTATTACAGTCAAGGCAATCGGTTTACTCAAACGGTTTAAGTCAGCAGAGGGAGAGGAGGAGCAGGTAGTCAGGTAAAGAAGATGCCATTCAATCAATAAAATAAAATAGGAAACAGTATAGAAAAACAGCAGCTTTGTAAAGTTAGGCTATACATTAATGCCTTTAATGTTTTTAAAGATGTGTTTCCCTTTAAAAAAAAAAATGCATTAAGGTGGAATGTAAAATCTTAAAATAAATGTCTAAATGTTGTCTCTTTCATATTTGTACATGTTGAATTTGTAATCAGTTAAAGCATGTTGCCAGATAGATAGATAGATAGATAGATAGATAGATAGATAGATAGATAGATAGATAGGAAGAAATAAATTATCCAATAACAATACACAAAAAAATTTTTTTTTGAAAAAAATAACGGGCAGCATACAACATTCAACCCCCCCAAAGTTCAAACCAAATCTACGCCCTTGTGTGAATCAGAGATAAACAACAATATAAATACTGTTCCCTATCTGTTGGTAAGTATGAGTTATGTCGAATGACATATGGGGTCTCACTTGGGAAGCCAATCATCTCTGAGTTTAAGAGAATGATAATTGGCTAGTGGATTTAACATACCTGTGCCGCTCCCTGTGCCAATGGGTGTAAATAGGCGACAGAAGCATCCACTCATTCACATTTTTGCTTCGGAGCCGAATAGTTGATGAACTATAGTCGCTACAAAGCCTCTAATCTTTGTGTGTTCGAGCTGTCCCTGGTCGGTGTGACGGCGCAGTACAGCGGTGTCCCTGTGACAGCGATTCCACTGGTTGCTTCGACTAAAAGAGCAGTTTCTAAAAGAGCAAATCACAGATGATTCGAATCTTTTTCAAGATGCCGTTTCGTCCGTGTCGTCATTTGGCATGACATTTCAAAATGTCTCACTTTCAACATTTGATATGTTATCTATATTGTATTGTGAATAAAATATAAGTTTATGATAAGTTTTGTATTACTTTTTTACTCACAGTATGCACAGTGTCCAAACTTTTTTGGAATCGGCTTTGTATACTTCGGCCGTTGTTCTGATATATTCAGTGCCTGAGTTGTTTGGTCTCACTGGGCGGAGCAAACATGAATAATCACAAGTTTCCTGTTTTGTGTTAACATGATTGCAGAAACTTTTCAACAAGGGAATATGTTTCATCAAAAAGCGTTGCCAGAGTGTAACATGAAAGTGCACGACAGCTTACAACCAGATGGCAGCACATGTGGAGAGGCTGTTTGTTTGCAATGAATGTAGTTTCCTAGTTTGCAGCAGCACTAATGGGGGATACTTGAATTTTCGCATGCTATTTATGAGGTCACTGTCCTCCTGAGACCCAGGAATAGACTTCTGTTCTCTCTAGAGGACATAATATTTTAGTGAGTTATGCCACAGTTTTAACTCTGGATGTGTGCAAAGCATGTTCAGGGCTTTTTAGATATACCAAATGTTTGGAGGTTTGGTCATAAACACTTCATCTCCTGGGTCTTTAAATATGACTGATATTGACAGAATCATCTAATTTGGAATCTTTTTTGGAATCAGGATGATGAAAGGTATCTTGATTAAACTAAAAAAGGTTTAAACAACATATACTGAAGGGTTTCTCCAGATCAAAACCAAGAATATATATATATATATATATATATAGGTGTCATGGCACACCAGTACAAAAGGCACTGGAGGAGGTGCGTCAGGCAGTGATGTCCAGCAGGAAAACCAACACCGGTATCTTGATATGATTATTAAATTATTATTATGAATTAAAATGTTTTTCCACTGAGTTAAACCAAACACAACCTAATAATGTTTCAGGGATAATGGGTTTTGGCAAAAAGAACATGTTGGTGGATATTCTCCTACTATTAAAATCATGTGGGTCATCCATCAGTGTCCTATTCAGCAATGAGCATAAACGTTCTGGTCCCATTGACCTGGAAAAATTATTTAAAATATCTTCTCTCAGCATTTAGACTGATTTCATCGATTTTGTTCATGGTGTTTAAACCTCTGTTTGCCATCTGTTGTTCATATAGGAAGTGATTACAGGTTACAACGGTGTACCAGCTCTAATGCCATGGTAAATGTTTGAGCAAGACACGCTAACTGTTCTGCCTTTGACTGCACTGATGACAACAGAACATTATTTAGAGTCCCAGCCTCAGAGGAGACAAAAGAGCAGTGCATTTATTGATTTATTAACTGTATATTGCTGCTGCCACACAGATCTAAAATAAACATGCAGTTTATTTCCCAACTGTTTACCTTCACAGACATGATCTACTTTTTTTGTAACTCGTGTGTTTTTAACGTAAACTTGTGTGTAAATGAGAACTTAGTTTAGTACTCACAGAACCAAAACAGATGTTTTTTAGCAGGTTAAAAGTATCTTTATTGTGTTGTCACAGATTGCTGTTGCCTAAGTTCAAGTGGCATGTTCAACTTCAAGTTCAAGTTGAGCTGTATTGTCATTCCGCTACATGTGTCTTTAGCAGCCCAGAAACCTCTGCTGTCCTCTGATTTGACACATCATTAATACACTTTTTTATATAAGCACTCATAGTTTCAGTGTACTCCTGGGGACTTGTTGTAGGTGGCTGCCTCTTCAAACAGGTTTCAGTCTGTGCAATGAAAGCAGTCCTGTAGTGTTAAGGTAGCATCATATGCCAAATTGTGATGAGTTTTTTTTTAACCAATTTGGCGAGTTTCAGAAGTGGTCTGTATGCTGGAATTAGCATAACAGAGATGTGGGAAGATTTTTTTCTTTTAAATGTAATGAAGAAAAATAGTACTTTTATAAAGTGCAGATACTCAAAAATTGTACTGTAATCAAGTACAGTAATCAAGTAGCCTGAATTTACTTAGTTACTATCCAAGGGTGCGTTTCCCAAAACCATAGTTGCTAACCTGTTAGCAACTTAGTTGGTTGGCAATGGGAAATTATGGTTTTGGGAAACGCACACCAGCTCTGCATATTAGGCATACAAAATTGAAGTGAGGCTCAAAATTATTGTTTCTAAATTAGAACTAGAATTTCTATAGCCATTTTATTCCTTTGTAATTCAAAAACCAACTTTCTTTAGGCTATTTATTTAAAGTAGAGCTCTGTGATTTCTGTAATGCAGAAGAAAAAAAAACAGACGGAATCACGGAATCCACTTAGGAAAACAGGATTTACAGTTTAACACAAAATGTCACAGGATTTGCCAAAGTTTAGATGAATTCATCAAAAGTAGGTCATCACACTTTTAACAAATAGCAGTATGGGCTAGCATTTGTAAATATAAAGACACAAAAAGACTTTTTAAATATGAATGTTCTGCGTGTCTCTGTGTTAATGAATGGCACAGACGCACAGTTCTGTTTACTACACACATAGCTTACTGAAGCATGTGTGACGTATTCATGCCAACTTGTCAAAATAAAGTTTTTGTTTAACTTGAAGACATTACTATTGTTCAACAGAATGAACATAATACTACTACTAAGATTATTAAAACCTTATTTTTTTAACGAATTATCATACTATATTTCTTCAATGTTTTCATTATAAATCCCCTTTATTTGCTAAACATACAAAAAAATTGTTTAATTTTCATTAATGAAAAGATAAATTAATGTTTCATGCCTTAATTTGATAACCAGAAAAATGTAAATGCACAAAAAAAAAAATCATAAAGCTATTGTAAGAATAAATTTAACTTAATAATTATACACTCTAAAACACAGAATTTGGTAACAAAACATAAGGTAGGAATAAAATAAAACATTTAATAGGGCACTAAACAGGTAACTTTTTTTATTAAATCAATATTCAATTGTAAAAAAAAAAAAAAAAAAAAAAACATTTCATTAAAGAAGTCGTTTCTCATTTAATTAGGAGCTTTTTTCTTCTAAAATACGGGAAGGTTGAGTTTATAACCCACGTTGCAATGAAAAAATTTAATGCAGTGCTAACAGGAGAATGAGGAAAAAGATTAAAAAGAGGAAGATTCATTGTGAAAATGTCCGAGAACAATGTTCGGGTGTGGTGAAATAATCCTCTTACATTTCATGTATTTCATCAGAGTAAACGTATAACTAAAAAGATGGTGCCTGCAGTCACAGAATTTAAAGGAAATAGTGGAAAAGTGTTTGTTACTCCTCCCCAACTACCTACAACTCAGCTCCCATTCGCTGGCTACTTTCATCACCACATAAAAGACTGAACCAGAGTACAGTATTACATACTTTGCTGCAGATTACAAGGCAAAGGAAAAAACAATAACCAAAAGAATGGATCCCAGCCACTCTATCAATCAGCCTCCAGGGTCTTCAAATTCATCTGAGAAATCAGGGATGCCAGAAGCACCACCACCAGCATACCATCACAATCCTGCTGGATATCCTCCCGCCTTTCCAAACCAACCGGTCCCCCAGGGCACGTACACCCAGGGGCCATATCCAGGACAGCCTGCGGTCACTGTACAGCCTGCTGTTTTTGTGACCCCCGCTCCACTGGCCAATCCAGTGCCAGATTACCTGCCCTATTCCATCTTCACCATGCTGTGCTGCTGCTTACCTCTGGGCATTGCTGCACTCATTTACTCCATCTCTGTAAGTATATATTTTTCTTTAATCAGTTGTATGGCTCTTTAGCCTTTTTTCTGTTGATTAATAGTTTATTAGGTTACACTTTACTTGAAGGGATGTGAATAAGACTGACATGACACCTTCATAATCATGACATGACATCAATATGAAGGAGGTTTTATGCATGTTTATGACAGCTGTCATTCGCTCAAGATTATATTGTTTGAAATGTCTTTGTTATGGATTAGGGTTAGGGCTAGGTCAAACAATGCCATCTTTGCATGAAAAAAGACATAACTAAGTGAATGACAGCTGTTATAAACATGCATAAAAAATAAAAACATGTCACGTCAGTCTTATGCCCCCCCCACCCCCCACCCCCCCCAAGTAAAGTGTCACTGTTTATTATCAATAATAGGTATGCTACTCACTCATCAAAGTGTTTCTATGTGGTTGACATATTATCTGAAACTATCCTGCTTTTAAAAATAAATCCCCTACATTGATCCCACACATTATGAGTGATTCACTGCCCAAATAATTCTAGTGAACAAGTACTTTCATAACTACATAAAACTAGATAAAGCTGACTACCAAATAGGTCAAATGCTTGTTAAAGATTACGCTGTATATGTATATTTAGGCATTATAGAAACCACAAGATCTTTCATGTAGCTTCCCTGTAACTGATCCAGTTTGTGTAATGCGGACGTTGTTTATATATATATATATAATTTTATAAGTACTTTTTCTTGTTGTACCGAACTGTTGTATTTCACTAAAATTAAAACTAGGAAAATTATTTTTTGTTGCCTTAAAAAGTGCTTGTAAATTTAACAGCATGTTTTCAAGTAAAGGCTACACACAGGGGCAGTTATGGGTTTCATCCTCAGCGAAAATATGTAGCAAGAGACCATTGACTAAGCGGTGCCTCTTTGTGAATCAGCAACATTACTATAATAAGTCAAAAGCATAGCATACCACATAAATTTGTACAAATTCTATATAAAAATTCTATAAGTAATATCTGCAGTACAGTTAAAAAATCAGTACACATGTAGGCTACTGTTTCATTAACCAAAAACCAAGAGAAAGATCATTAGTAACAGGTAGTATCTTTGTAAAGCAAAATTAGCTTGCAGAAACAACTAATTTGCTCAATAACTGAATATTGTATTTAAGTAAATACAATTTCAGTCTTTGTACTTAAAAATGTCATGCTTAATTCTTTGTCTTACATATGGAAGCCTGTTTCTGCCAAAAAAAAGAAAAAACTTAAAATTCAGGCTTTTTTTACATTGAAAATAATCAGTTTGTTCTTGAATTAGACACTGCTTCTGTGTCTCGGAGCACCTGATATATTATAAGGAGTAACGTTAAGTTTTAGGAAATGTAGTAGAGTAAAAAGTACAATTTTATGCATTTTAATGTAGTAAAATTTTAATGTAGTGAGTTAAAAGTAAAAGTTACTCAAAATAAAACAACTCCAGTAAAGTACAGATTCATGAAAAATTTACAGTAAGTAAAACTACTCTGTTAATGTCCACCACTGGTTTCTATACACCAACTTTTCATTCAGTGTACTACTTTCATTTAATGTAAATGGAGCATTAAATGTAGAACTACGAAAATCCATTCGCAAAGAGTGAAGTTTACACCTTAATTTCAAAACTTCTCCAGCTGTCACTGGCTCAAAGAAATGAGAACAGAAATGATTGACATTATGTTTCATATTGTTTTCACAGACTCGAGATGCCAACTTCGCAGGACAGCGAGAATTAGCAGAGAAGAACTCCAAAACGGCGCTCATCCTGAATCACCTCGGCCTTGGTATTGGCCTCGTTGTCGTTGTATTGATCATCATCAGTCAGATTGTGATTTTGACTGCTAGATAAAGGCTGTTAGAGTTAACATGGTTGGATGCAGATACTGTAACAAACTGATGTTTTCTGTATTAATTTTTCTGTGTTTTAAATGTTACTTTCACAATTTATCATTGTTGTATGTTTTAAATAAACTTATATAAAATGTTTAAATGTGTTCTTCAGATCTTTTGCTTATGTTAAATATATTGTGTAGCTGTGCAAATTATATATGGATAGATAGGAGTTTCACAAATAGCAGTCTTTAATAATCCACTACCATGGTAACAAGGCATGCATGAACAAACACATAGCACTAGAATAGAAAACACTGGACAAGGAACCAAGGGACAGACAACACTTTAAATACAGAACTAAACATATGGAGGTAAAATAAACAAGGGTAATTAATGGGACACACCTAAATTAATTGACAAAATGAAACATGAGGGAAAACTAGGTCACAGAGCATATGGGCAAGGGAAACACCAAAACAGGTCCATAATTCTAACAATCACACTGTCATTTGATTAACAAAAATAAAGCCAAGATGGAAAAGCTGTGTGTGACAAAGTTAGGACACCCTATGATTCAGCTTCCTGTAGATCCACTTTTAGCACACTGTAAAACCCGACAAGTTAACTTAACTCAAACCGTTTGAGTAAACCGATTGCCTTGACTGTAATACCCGACAAGTAAACTTAACTCAAACGGTTTGAGTAAACAGATATCCTTAAGTTATGTTAACTCAAACCATTTGAGGAAACCGATTGCCTTAAACCGTTTAAGTTGAAAAAACTCACAGTTATGAGTACTCTGAACTTAATTCAGTTGAGTCCACTGAAAGAAGATATACATTGCAATTAAGTAATTAAGTGATTAATTGAGTGATAATTGAGTTTAGTGATGAACACCTGCTGCTAACAAACAGAATTACTGAAGAAAAGAGAGAAAGGAAATACAGCTGACTTCAGACACAGCCTCACTCAAACCTGACAAGTTATGTTAACTCAAACCGTTTGAGGAAACCGATTGCCTTAAACCATTTAAGTTGAAAAAACTAACAGTTATGAGTACTCTGAACTTAATTCAGTTGAGTTCACTGAAAGAAGATGTACACAGAGGTGTCAAGTAACGAAGTACAAATACTTCGTTACATTACTTAAGTAGAAATTTGGGGTATCTATACTTTACTTGAGTAATTATTTTTTAGCCTACTTTTTACTTCTACTCCTTACATTTTCACGCAAGTATCTGTACTTTCTACTCCTTACATTTTAAAAATAGCTTCGTTACTGCTATTTCATTTCGGCTTGTTTTCATTCTGGCTGGTCATCATTCAAAAAAAAAAAAAAAAAAAAACTATCCAGACAAATCGCGCCATCCGGATGGAGTGAATTTGATTGTGGTTGGATGAGAAGTATAAACAGATACCATTCCGACACCCTATTGGTTTGTACGCGATCCATCGCACCTGCACATGACACAAATCACGTCACACTCCAGCCAGGACATAGCCAGTTTTGGGTTCGTTTATCAAAAAATATATTTCTTAAAAGTAAGGTTGGATATGGAACCGGTATGCACCTTACTGAATAAGAGGAAGCAGATTTCGGTGCCTTTTAAATGCCTGAGCGATCGATTGAAATGTTTGTCCTGGTTCTCCGAAATGCACACAAGAAGCACGGGCATCGCTAGGCTTTTTTAGCGGGGCTGTAGCATTTAGCTCCATAAACTGTATACAAATTTGTGATCGCCTCAGAGTCAGTCCCCTTAAGTTTCATATGAAACCGGCGTCAGACCGGTCTCCTCTCCGTCTTTCAGCGCGCTCTTCAATCCGCAGACCGTGCGAGCGGAAACAAACACAGAGGACACAAGGTATGTGTTCATCGAAAGATTGTTAGAATATCCGTATCTGTGCAGTTCTTTGTCATAAATACAGTTTACAAAAGGTCACGAGGGAGCAGTCGGTTTCTCATCTTCTGTAAAGTTTTCGCTGCGTTCACCGCTCATCACTAAACAGCTGTTTCCTCCAGCAAAAATCTAGCCCTTAACACATATGAACGAACACTTACACTTATTTAAATATACTTAATTTAATCGTACGTACTTTATACATACACCAGCTACTGTGCAAAAGTCTTGGGCACGTTAGTATTTTCACTAAAGAATGGTGTTCGGCCAGTTATTTATATACTTTGCTGTTTCAGTATAAAATATCTGTTTAAATTTCCAAACATTCATTTCGCCGTTGTCAGACTGCTTGTGCATTCAAAATCGCACTAGATTATTAATAAAATTAATGGCAAACTGATATTTCCTACTGACACACTACAGCATATATATAAATAACTGGCTTAAAACCCTTTTTTGGGGTGAAAATACTAATGTGCCTTTAGACTTTTGCACAGTACTCTACAAACGACTGTTGCTACTTTATAAAGAATGAGCATACAGTCATTCACAGAATGGATTAAAGACAGTGACAGACAGCACTCTTCTTAACTAAATATCAGAGTGAGTGACAGAGATACAGTCGAAACATTATGTGTGGTTTTTGTATTAAGTAATGACCCAGATTATGGAATACATTTATTAGCCTTAGATTAAGCATAACTTGGGAAATAAGAGCATCCAAAGTGAAAGCTATGTATTTATTTTAAATATTTGTAATGTTCTTTAATGTTATCCATAGTTTTTTTGTCAGTCTTTTTTTTAAAGTATCGGTTCAGGCACCGTTTAGGCACCCGGTACCGTTTTAAAAGTATCGAAATGGCACTGGATTATTTCTCACTGGCTCATTTACCAAATGGGTGCTTTCTCTTCGTCCTCCACAAATTAAGCTACTGTAGGTAGTTCGGTAGCGAGACGTTTTAATAAATTATCGTTTGCGATTGACGACGCGATTGACAATGTTGTGATAAGTTAGGCTATACCAACTTTGTAACTCGTTACCCCCCCCCCCCCCCCCTCACACACAGACTGGACATAGCAAATACAGGAAGCTATCAATCAAGAAGGTATCAGGATTATGAGTTATTTTTTAATTTTTAGTTTTTGATTAATCACTTGGATTAATCATTCACTTTGACAGCACTATAATCTTTCTTGTATATAGACAACCATACAAGGCTAATTGTTTTTTAGCCTCCACCAATGTTCTTGTCCATTGCCCTCGCAGATTCCTGAAGCTAAACTTGGATGTACACTTACATTCCATTAAAGGTTATTGATGACATGCCTCTGAAGTTTGACTTTTTGCACCATAACAATACTTATAGGCAACTATAGGGTGACCATATGAGCCATTTTCCCAGGACACGTCCTTACCAGGATTTTTATATTGCCTAAAATATCCAGATTTTGGCTGTTTGTGCTTTGCAGATCGATCATTGTATGGCATTCATAAGTGTCATACAATGATTGGTGCGCAGCGACGCTTCAAGTTGAATGAACGAACAAACACCTAACATGTACATGTATTTGCATTACTCTAATCGTTCTCTGTAGATCTCACCTTATCACACGCCACGACTGGTTGATTATGTAACATAACTGCATGTTATTGGTCAAACTACTTTGGATGTTTTAGGCAATATAGAAATTCTGGCAAGGACGCGTCCTGGGAAAATGGCTCATATGGTCACCCTAAGCAACTAGTCATCATATCTCTAGTTCTTTAATGTATTTGCATTGTACTAAAGTACGTTTATTTTCAATGGGCATATATGCGGCTGAAACAGGTAGCCTAGTGCAGGGGTTTTCAAACTGTGGGTCGCGACCCACTCGTGGGTCACGGAATGGAACAAGGTGGGTCGCACAAAGTCACTTGGCTGCAGCTAATTTTGCGTTTCAATGACACACAGACACTAACACAGTTCAGTCTAGGGCTGCACGAATGTGACGAGTGGGGCGGGGCCTAGTGCCATGGGAACAGAGCTAGGCCGGTGGAGTGATTGGGAAATGAGCAACACTCACCGGTCTCAAGAACCACGGAGGAGATCGGAAAGATACAAAAGAGGAGCGATGACAGTGAAGGACGAGAGAGGACCAGGCCTGGGTTTTATTTTGTGTTTGTTTTTTATTTGTGCACGGCAGTCATCCGAGAGGGGCTGTCGCGCTGTTTTGTGTTTATTTGGTTATTAAAACTTTGTTTGATTGTCCGCCGGTTCCCACCTCTTTCCACGAAGGAGTCATCGAGGCGGTGGGCTGGAGTGAGTTCGCCCCCCCCCCCCCCCCCCCCGGCAACTCACTCCAGCCCACCACATCGAGCACCCTCGGCGGCAGACTCCTTCGCCCTGCTCGATGGCACTGCGGATTCACCCCAGCGGCGAAGGATCTTCGGCAGCGCGCCCCTCCTTCCTCCCTGGCTTCGGCACCAGTGTAAAACATTAAAATCTTCACAATCACAGGAAGAAGGAGGCGGGAACTGGGAACCCACTCATCACAACGATATAGCCCACCAACATTAATAATGAACTGCAATATCCTTAGTGTGATTTTCAAATTGCAATTAAGTCCGTGTGCGTTGCGTGTTTTGAAGGTCTCAGAGCAATGTCATTAAAAGGTTCAATCGGTCTTTTTTTACCTATTTCACAATTATTTTAATCTCCAAACTGTTTTAGATAGTTCTGCTTTGCTTCTTATGCTTTTCTAAAAAAGTGTTGGATTGTGCTCCGTTCTCGCCGACACACACGGAAGGATCATGAATGCAACAAAACACAGCAGCGCAGATCACACTTCACTGGAGTGAGCCTGCTTCACGTTTTTATGGACACTACATATTTTAACGCCAGTAAACAAAAATTAAAACTTGTAAATTTGTAGTGAAATTTTCAGTTGTACTCTAAAATAAAATGGTTATTTTTCTTAAATACTTAATTTCTGTCATAAAAATTTTAAGTAAGATTAGGTTTAAAGTAATTTCACTCGTTGTTTTTTTTTTTTTTTTAATATTTTGGTGGGTCGTGAAATATATTACACTTGTCTAGGTGGGTCGTGGAATGGAAAAGTTTGGGAACCACTGGCCTAGTGCATCCCAAATTTTTCAACATGAACATTTTAATATAACATTATAGTCATTATGGCCTATGGCTTTTAGAATAATGTTTTTTTGAGGAGTTGGGGTAGTGAACAATAGGCCCCTGTGGCGCGGCCTAAGCTTTTGTTCTTAATGGCATTTTTTTCCCTTACATTACTTTTACTTTTATACTTTAAGTAGTTTTTTAAACCAGTACTTTTACACTTTTACTTGAGTAAAAAGCTTGAGTTGATACTTCAACTTCTACAAAAGTCTTTTTAAACCTTAGTATCTATACTTCTACTTAAGTAATGAATGTCAATACTTTTGACACCACTGGATGTACATTGCAATTAAGATTAACTAAGTGCTGATTGTTAATTAGTGATGAACAGCTGCTGTTAACAAACAGAATCACTGAAGAAAAGAGAAACACAAGAACTACTACAACTTACTTCAGACACAGTCTTAGATGAAATCAACTGAAATAAAATACATGAAATCTCTCAAGATCTGATTAAACAACCCCACAAACAGCATCACCAGCTGCACTTATTAATAACCACACTGACTTTATTTCTGTCAGACGTCTACAGAAGATCTTATTGAGAATGAACTAAGTTTTAGATGTTGATTTATTGTTTCATTTGAAGTAACCATGTTAGAGATCAGTGTTTGCTTTAGTTGGGCTCTTAACCCTTTACTTCTGTCTTTGTGTTTTCTCTGGCTATTATAACCGTGTGTTTCTAAAACACATTTGTTGTAACTCAAAAGCGCAGAAAAAATGCCATCAGGTGTTAACCTGTACCTAGGTGTAGGTTGTTATACTTTATATTGGTGATGATAATTATTCATTATTATTCACAGTTATTGAGCCATACGGGAGTCTTATCTTTGAAGTAGGTGTAGTGTAATTTGTAGAAGTGGTTCTAGTAAAAAATGACACTTAGAGCCAGTGGTTCTGTGATAATCAGTTAATATAAAAATGACTTTCTAAACATTTTGTACACATACATTTTTCTTCTATGCCAGTAGTTGGTCAAACACAGACATTAATAATCAGAATATGAACCTCTACAATGGTGCCGAAAAAAAACATGCTGCAATGCATGCTGGGTACTATTGAAGTACAGAACTCATCCATGGCTCCCAGCATGCTCTGCAGCATTTTTTTTTAATGGTCACCATTGTTGAGGTTCATATGCTGATTATTGATGTCTGTGTGTGACTAATTGACACCATAGAAGTCCAAACTGTTTGGAAAGTCTTTGTATTATCTGATTATCACAGAACCACTGGCCCTTAGCATCCATTTACTATAATCAATAAAAAATTACACAACACCTATTTCATCAGAGATTAGACTCCAAGCAGTACAATAATTGATGATTATCATCACCAATATAAAGTATAACAACATACACCTAGGTACAGGTTGGCACCTGATGGCATTTCTTCTGGGCTTTTGAATTACAACAAATGTGTTTTAGAAACACACGGTTATAACAGCCAGAGAAAACACAAAGACAGAAGTAAAGGGTTAAGAGCCCAACTAAAGCAAACACTGATCTCTAACATGGTTACTTCAAATGAAACAATAAATCAACATCTAAACCTTAGTTCATTCTCAATAAGATCTTCTGTAGACGTCTGACAGAAATAAAGTCAGTCTGGTTATTAATAAGTGCAGCTGGTGATGCTGTTTGTGGGGTTGTTTAATCAGATCTTGAGAGATTCCATGTATTTTATTTCAGTTGATTTCATCTAAGACTGTGTTTGAAGTCAGTTGTAGTAGTTCTTGTGTTTCTCTTTTCTTCAGTGATTCTGTTTGTTAACAGCAGCTGTTCATCACTAATTAACAATCAGCACTTAGTTAATCTTAATTGCAATGTACATCTTCTTTCAGTGAACTCAACTGAATTAAGTTCAGAGTACTCATAACTGTTAGTTTTTTCAACTTAAATGGTTTAAGGCAATCGGTTTCCTCAAACGGTTTGAGTTAACATAACTTGTTAACAGCAGCTGTTCATCACTAATGCTCAATCAGCACTTAGTTAATCACTTAATTACTTGAATGCAAAGTTTCAAAACTTACATGGTTTAAATCAAGGCAATCTGTTTACTCAAACGGTTTGAGTTAAGTTAACTTGTCGGGTTTTACAGTGCAGCAATAACTTGAAGTAATCATTTTCTGTATGACTTTAGCAGTCTCTCACATATCGTTCTGGAAGAATTTTGGCCCACTCTTCTTTACAACATTGTTCCAGGTTTTTTTTTTTTTTTTGCTATCGCAGAACCTTTTCAGCCATTCTGTTGAAAATTTGCTGGGATGCTGGGGATCATTGTCCTGTTGCATCACCAAATCTTGGCCAAGCTTTAGCTCTAGAATACTTTGTTATACAGTTCATGGTCGACTCAATGACTGTGAGGTGCCAAGGTCCTGTGGTTACAAAACAAGCCCAAAATCATCTGCCCTCCACCAGAACGTGTGACTTTTTGATATGAGGTTTTTGTGCTGATATGCTTGTTAGGTTTCCACCAAACGTGCAGCTGTGCATTATGGCCACACATCTCCACTTTGGTCTCATCTGTTCAAAGAAGTCTTATGGTTTATTCAGATACAACTTTGCTGCCATGTTTGTTTAGATAGAAGAATTTTTCTTGCAAGAACACTTTTTTTTCTGGCAAGCATTCCAAACATGCCATACTTGTCCCATATTTTTCTAACTGTACTCTCATGAATTTGTGTTGTTGTTCAACTGAGGTTTTAATTTCCAAATTTTTTTATTATTAGTATTATGTCCTTATAAGGAAAACCATAGAATTCAATAGGATTTCCTAACTTTTTCACTTGACTGTATTTATATATATATATATATATATGTCTATAGTAGTAGGTTATTATTTCTGTTTAATGCAGAACCATTTGAGCATGCTTTTTCAAAAAAATATTTACTCTATATTGCATTATAAAAATCCCCCACATTGATCCCACGTATTATGAGTGATTCAATTCTTAAGTGAACACTGAATACAGCAGTAATAACTAATATTTTTTTAACTTTACATAGCACTTTAAACAATTTCGTAGCTAAAAATTAGATAGAGTTGACTGCCAAGAAGGCTATGTGAGCATGTTTAATAGCCTGTAAAAGCTTAAGCTGTGTTTGTGGTCACAATATGTAAACAGGATATAACTGTCATGCTCCACTGATAAAGTATGTATACAAGTGGTGGGATGTTCCTGTTTCTTGGTTTTTGGCTCCTGATTTTTGGTCTTCAGAAAATACAAGAGAAGAAAGGCTCCAGGCCCAGACGGTTACCGAGCAAACAGATCTGTGGACGATGCAGTCAACATGGGACTGCACTACATCATACAGCATCTGGACAGACCAGGGTATTATGTGAGGATCCTGTTTGTGGATTTCAGCTCGGCCTTCAACACTATCATTACACACCTCCTACTGTCCAAACTAACTCAGCTCTCCATGCCCACCTCTGTCTGTCAGTGGATCACCAGCTTTCTGACAGACAGACAGCAGCTACTGTAGTAAAGCTGGGAAAATTCTCATCTGGCACCCATACAATCAGTACTGGAGCTCCTCAGGGTTGCGTCTTCTCCCCAATACTCTTCTCCCTGTAAATCAGTGACTGCACATCTCAAGACCCCTGTGTCAAGCACCTGAATGAGATGACTGTGGACTTGAGGAGAAACCCCTCTGCACTCCCCCAACTTACCATCATGAACAGCACTGTAACAACAGTGGAGTCATTCAGATTCATGGGCAACACCATCTATTCAATTTAGTTCAGCTCAGTCAATTCAAGTTTATTTGTATAGTGCTTTTTACGATACAAATCGTTGCAAAGCAACTTTACAGAAATTAAGTTTCTACAATATTTAGCAGTAGCTTATCAGTGGTGACTGTCAGTTTATGTACATATGGCAGAAATGTACGGAAAAATCAATTAAAGACAAAATCAAACAGATAATGAACTCTATTAACCGCAATTATTATATGATGCTATCAAAACTTATAGCAAAATTTGGTAGTTGTGTTTGTTGTTTCAGGGTTGGCATCCTCTGAGGGTCAGCATCATCTCTTCTCAGGTGTTCTGGATCCAGACTGGAGCTTGTAAAATCCTAGTTACCATGGGATGTAAATCCTGTGGCAAAACAGAGAAACAAATAGAGACATAATTAGTGTAGCTGCTGTTTCAACCAAGTAAATTTAATTAGTTTAACCCAAGTGTGGCAGATTGGTTAAGTTCCCTCCCCTGCATTTAAAATGACAGCCAATCAGCACCAGGTATGTGTAATATAAGGGCTGGGAGTAGGCCACCTGGGATGCGTCACTGCTAGCTCCGCCCCTTGGGGCGTGTGGGCTTCCGCCTACCTACCTAAAAGGTATGTTTTTAGCTGTTTGGTAAATGTGACGTGAACTTGTGCATATCAAATGATGTTGTTTACTTATTGTAGTTGGAATTGGATCTTGTTCGCAACTTCGCGATGGTGTGTAGGCTGTCATTACCCTCCACCTGGTTTATTCACCTGAATATGATTGTCAAGTCATTGAGTTAGCTGTTAAGATTCATTCTGTGATCAACCATTTAACTTGTCCCAAATAAGTGATTTAATTTAAGTAAGTTTTTAATAGTTTATTTTAGCAGGACAAACAATGTCTGTTGGGAGTGCTCCATCTTATGGTGGTTGGGACGATCCTTTCCTATATGGAGCGACATTAAGACTGCGTTGCTGTTTTGTTGCTTTGTTTGCTTGCTATTATGTGACAATTGTTTGTTGCTTTTAAGCACTGTGCATGTTTTATATAACTGGTGTTCTGTGTGTTGGCCCAGTGTCAGGAGGCTGGCTGTACTAGAGCCTTGGTGGTGTTTGGAGCACTGAGATTGGACTGCCCCTTGTGATCACTTGCCTCACGTGTGTGTGTGTTAACAATAAATCACTTTACAGCTAGCCTACCTGGCCATGGGTAAGTTTTAGTCATTTTGTTTTGTGTGTATTGTATTGAGTCGTTGTTTAGCTCTATTGAGCTATATTTTTAGTCTTAAGTGTTCTGATAATTGTAAACCTAAAGCATGTGCATTAATACCTTCTAGTCGCTGCCGTACCTGGTAACGAACCTGTGTGTCTAAAAATCTGTTAATCTGTTAGTTACCCTCACTTTAAAGGGGTGGCATATATTGATAAAACCTTAGGGTTGTTTAGTATTCCTAGGGTCTTATATTAATCTCTTCCCACCCTGCTACACAAGCTAAAGAATAATAATGCTCATTTGATCAGATATATCTGCAGTCCAAAATTATGAGATCCATTATTTGAAAAAATAATAAGAGATGTTTTTAATATAGATTTAAACAGAGAGTGTGTGTTTGAACCCCGGACATTATCAGGAAGGCTATTCCAGAGTTTGGGAGCCAAATCCGAAAAAGCTCTACCTCCTTTAGTGGACTTTGCTGTCCTAGGTACTACCAAGAGTCTAGAGTTTTGTGACCTTAGGGAGTGTGATGGATTGTAACGTGGTAGAATACTAGTTAATTACGCAGGAGCTAAACCATTAAGGGCCTTATAGGCAGTGTTGGGCAGCAGTAACGCGTTACTGTAATTTGATTACTTTTTTAGTAACTGCGTAATAATTTCCGAAATGGTAATTAGAGTAGTTACAAGCCGAGGTCTATATACATTACTGCCACATTACATTGCTAACAGAATGCAGTGTTTTATAATCTAGAGATTGTAAAAAGGATACTGTAGGACTACATGCACTGTCGAGTCAAGTGCCAGTGGATTAGAGACCTGCTCCCATGAGCCCCTACGCAATATCAGCGTACAGATGCACGAGTGCTGGTGCGAGAGGGTAGACACTCATGTGTGCAGGATCCATGAGATCAAAATGATACACAGGACTACCAAAAATAGAAATATTTAAACACAAAATATCTAAAACAAATAAATGCTTATTCATCTATTGCACAAATGCAACATGAACTAATATAAAATATAAATGATTAACTGCTACAAGCATGTATGCAGAGTTTCATTTTAGGCTACAACACACGTTTACAGTGTTTAGCAATTTAGTGCTGAAATTTGCATGCTCACAAATCCTCTCATTATAATACACGAATTGTAGACATTATGAAAGATTCATTATGCATATGTTTATTGTTAGAAACCGAGATTTGTGAGAATGCGATGAACTGATGTCTTTTAGAGATTATAAAAGCAGCGCTATTTGCTGGCATTCTGCCATCTAAAAAAATAACTGTTCTGTGAATGTTGATGTTGTAATAAAATATATTTATTAGGAGCGTGTAGCCTATGCTAGGATTTCATGGAGAAAAAAGTAATGCAACAAGTAATGTTACTAATTACCAATTACTTTTTAAATAAAGTAATCATAACAGTAACATGATTACTTTTAAAAGGAGTAATCAATTAGTAATTTGATTACAATTTCAGAGTAACTTGCCCAACAGTGCTTATAGGTAAATAATAATATTTTGTAACTGATACGGAACTTAATAGGTAGTCAGTGCAGAGACCGTAGAATTGGGCTAATATGATCATATTTTCTTGACCTGGTAAGGACACTAGCCGCTGCATTTTGGACTACCTGTAGCTTGTTTATTGAAGATGCAGAAGTAATTACCTTAATTTATTTGTTAGAATATGTATATTTTAACTAATTGCAAAAGCTGAATAATCAATGAATGTCTAGCCATGAAATGTCGACCGAGTTTGGAGAGCCCTGGCTCAGCACAGTGAAAGTATTTGAAATTATACAGATGCTCCAGATATGTAATCCGTTCCACCCTTTTGGAATGGTAAACATGACAGTATTCATCACGCACTCAAATAAATAATGTAATATTGTGATAATTGACTTGGTTTTTGCTGGTAATCTTTTTTTTTTTTTTTTTTTTTTTTTTTTTTTGTAACAAATTGCACTTCTTGTGTTAACAGATTTGTGCAGAATTTGAGACATACAGAATTACCATAGGCCCATTAGAATCAACAATCTTTGCCAAAATGGATCCACACTGCAAAACTTATGAAGATGTTTGCATACTGAAGAGTGCTTGGACAAATAATTTAAACCATCTTGGTGCCCACTACACAGGTAAGAACAACTGCACTCAATAAAACCTTGCATTAAAACATTATTCTATCACTGGCCATTGAGTTTTAGGGTTATGGAAATTAACAAAAAAAGACAGATATAATAAGATTAGGTTTATTAATACAATAAATATAAAATATGTGGTATTACTATAAACTGACAGATTACGAATGAAAACAGTTTAGTTTGATGCAAGGCAGGGGTGTCTGCAGACCTGCTCTCGGAAAGCCAGTGTTCTGTGGAGTTTAGCTCTAACACACCTGCCTGGAACTTCTAGTAAGGACCTTGATTAGCTGTTTCAGCTGTGTTTAAATGGATAGATCACCCAAAAATGGTTCAACCGCACTTTTACAAAGCTACAAGAATACTTTTTTGTGCAAAGAAAACAAAAATACTTTATTCAACAATTCTTTTCCAAATCACATATTCCGCCATTATGGAGAGTAACAAGAGGCACAAACATTGCTGTCCTCTGCATGTAATCAAGGCTCAGCGCATTTGTGTTATAAGTCAGCAGCACAACATGCATTATTTGCATGCATTATTATACATGCATTATTTACGTGGTCTTGATAATGGTGGAAGATGCGATTTGGAGATTTGGAGTCATTTGAAACAAACCTCATGTTGATAGAGTAAAACAAATTTGGCTAGATTGTAATAAACCAAAACATGTTCAGTTGACTGTTCAAGGTAAAGGAAAGTGAATAAACTGATTTGGTTGGACATTAGTATTTCACATAGATTCTTCATCATTCAATTGTTTGCATAGATTACCTAAAGATTAGCTATATTTTTTTACGACCTAAAGATAGCGACGAGTTAATAATATTGAGAAGCGGTTCTTCTGCTACAGATTACAACTCTTTTAGTAATTTAGTGTGTACAGGATCTAATAAACGTTGTTGGTTTAGATGCAGTGATAAATTAATTTACCTCTTCCTGTCCTATAGTATTAAAGCAATGCAGTTGTAACGGATATGCAGTTCATCGATTCATTGGTTCTGAACTAATGAATCATGGTTCGTTGAATCTAAAACAATGCAAACCCAAAGCTTGTAGATTTTGAATTCAGGCATATAAACCCAACTCTCTCTAAACTGAGTGCTTGGCCTGATGCCAGCCCGGCTGGATTTAAATTATTTACGACACTCTGGACAAGAAATTCCACAGTCACGTGAGCAGCCTCAAAAGAGAAACGAAACACCCACATTCCTAAACACACACACAAACTTTTCTTTACGCTCTTTATGGAAGTCCTTAATACAATGTTTTTTTTTTCAGATAGGTTTGTGCGTTGCATAGAATGGTTAATCCTGTTATGCGAGGATTATAAATTGCTGACTTGTAAATTGAAAATGCTTCTCCTAATTTAATGTTCTCAAATAAGAGTCATGATTCTGTAACCCTACTCCTGACTAGCTCATAAAACTTTATGATCCCACTGGGAAAACAGGACAGTTAAGCTAACTCTTAGGAAAGAGAATAGTACCCTTTTATTTTCTCAATGTATTAATGTATTGAGTATTGCCTTTTTGTGCAGTAGATGTTTCCCCATATAAATTGGAGTATCTGCAGTTTTATCATGTGTTAATCAAACTTCAAATGTGTGTAATTCTGCATATGAATGTAACGTCATGTTTCTATCAGTTATATATGTCATTTATGGTATCTATTATAATCGAAAAAATCCGACTGTGTCGAATCTCGACGACAAATTACAAAAAGATGCATCGTTTCAGAAATACAATCTTTCTTAAGAAAAATGTTCAATTCTGTCAGCTAGAACTCACGCGAGGAGGTGGTTCCCCAGAGACAAAGGAACGTTTTTCCTGCTTCAGATCGCGGACGTTCATTGGTTGTTCATGCAAACAGAGGCGTGAACCAGTCAAGCCATAAGAACTGACCCAGGAAGTTCCTCCCTGTCTTGTTTCTTGTTCCACTTGCTCTTCTTCGCGCTCTTGGTCCGCTCTTCTATCGCCGTTGATCTCAGCACGGCGGCTGAGAGAACAGCCTGTTCTCATGGCTCCTTCGGGAGCTTGCATCTCCGTTGTTTTCATTTCTTTTACTTACTAAGTTCCTATTAGGATGAGGAAGACTAATTCCGAATCATTAAGTTTGTTGGACCTTTCAAATATCGTGTGATTCTGCAGCAGCCCCGGAAGATACGAAAGAACAAGCCTAGCTACAAAGACCAGCTCACACACACGCTGGTCTGGGGAGTCACAAAGAGACCACATGCAAGTACCATTCTCTATGGAGATTTAAATGCTGTTTAAAGTTTGTCTATTACCTTTTCAAGGTGATTTGATTCGTTGTTGTCTTTCAAGGGTTACTGTCTGTGAATTTGCATAACTGAGCGTAATTCTGTGACCGCGCCTATTCTCACCTCTCTCTCTCCCTCATTTGGATTCCGTTATGTCTTGTACAAAGTTACTGTCTGTATTGTCGTACGCGTATTTACTCTGTGTGATTTGTAGTTTGATGTATTATTAGTTCAATTATTAAAAACCAATATATATTCATGATTGCCTCTGTCTGAAACGCTCACATCACGAGTCAATGAAATGTCTGATCTTTAGCTACAAGCTCTTTACTTTTTAGTAACCGAAATTCCATAATGATAGGATAATGTTTTCATGGCCAGAGAATATTTTTCCTTGAATTATAAGAAGTGATAACTTTATTGAAAGTTGATAAGTTAATCTTACGGTCGTTTGCTGGACAAACCACTGTTTGATTTGCGGTAATTTATAGTAAGAGATATCACTATAATTGATATGGAGAATGGAATATTGACATATTAATGAGTAAATTACAGTGCCTTGTAATGAGTTATTGATGTATACAATTGACCTACTTTTCATCTTCAATAATTTTAATGTAACTGTCATAGGAGATATATATATTAATCATATTCGTGATTAATTATTAAAATTCCCTATATATCATTTGAGTTAATTATAATGTACAACCCAGTGCGGCTACACAGTTTATCTTTGGGTGCGATGGATGAAACTGCAGTATTAGACGCTGTAGAATCTACTTTTTTTTTTGTATTTCTGATATTTTATCAGTGAAGAAATTCATAAAGTCATTACTATTAAACTGTGAGGGAATATTTAGATTGGGTGGCACTTTATTTATTAAATGTTGGCAGATTGCCACTTTCCTGAAAATAGTACGTTCCTCAATCTCTCAGGACCTGAAGTGGGACATTCACATTGAGTCACATTGTTAAAAAGGCCCAACAGAGACTGTACTTCCTTTTGTCAACTGAGGAAGTTCAACTTGCCACAGGAACTGCTGAAACATTTATACTCTGCCATCACTAAATCCGTCCTCTGCACTTCAATAACTCTCTGGTTCAGCTCAGCTACCAAATCTGACCTCAGAAGACAACATCGGATAGTCCAGACTACTGAGCGAATTAGTGGTACAACCCTTCCCACTCTCCAAAAGCTGTACTTATCCAGAGTGAGCAAAAGTGCTGGCAAAATCATACAAGGTGTGGCACTGGAGACCCCCTCAACAGCAACAGATTTTTAAGAATTATTATTTTAACTGTTGAACTGCTTTGTAGATTACTCTCACCTTTAAATTGAACAAAATGTTTTCAAGTAAAGGCTACATATTCAATTAAATTGCCATCTTAAAGGAATAGTTCACCCAAAATGATCTTGGGAACACCAATTAAGATATTTTAATGAATTCCAAGACCCTACATAGAGAACAATGCACCTGAAATGTTCCCAGGCCCAGAAACTTAGTGTGGTAACACTTACTAAAGTAATACAGAGGAAATGCTGCTTTTGAATTTGCCTCAAATAGATGTATAGAAATGCATATACCTCTTTCTTTCTTTGTGTAATCTTTGTGAAGCATGCAAATATCAAGGAATAAATGTGTGTCTAATCTATAACACTAGTGGAACTACCTTTTAAGAAAGTTTAAGTTGCAGGAGATGTTACATTATAGCTCAACTTAAATGTGTTGTTTTAATTACACGCATAGTATTTTGCACTTAATCATTTAGTTGTTGAAAATAGTGATTCTGTGTTCCTTGCATGTAAAAACTGCTGAAAACTTGCATGTAAGTTTACAATTCTAAATTAAACTTTGTAAATACAAAATATTATATCATTACTTGTTTAGTTAGTTTTTTTTCAAGGCAATCAGTTTCAATGCTTTTTTGAGTAAGGTTTCCTAATTAGAATTTACAGTGAACAATTAAAACATCTTTTTAAATAATGTTTTAATAAAACCACAAAAAGTTATTGTTCTCCCTAGATTCAAAGAGTCCTGGTTACGCTGCCTCAACCTGCCATTCGTGAATAGGAGAAAAACCCACAGCACGTGCCTCAAATGAGCAAGGAGCTCTTAGAAACCGTTCTTATTTCTGTGCCAGCACTTAAACAGAGCACACCACCAGAGCAATACCATACGAATCACCCGGCCCTGTACAAAGCCACTGCTCAAACAGTGGAGAGCAGTACCACAGAAATAACACACCAAAGCAACGAATAACCAGTATACTTAAATGCTATATTTGAAATAAAATAAATATTAACTGAAATATAATAAGATCTCAAAAACTTTTTTTTATTTCATATATAGTTTCCAAAGCAATATTTCTCATTTTAATTTAGTAAACGTTGTATATATATAATATTTAAAAAAAAACTTTAACTGAAATAATAATTAATAAAGACTAATGCTGTAAAGCAATTAATAGCGATTGAAAATACATTCACATATTAAATATAGCTATTTATTAGTGGTGGGCCGTTATCGGCGTTAACGTGCTGCATTAATTTGAGACTCTTATCGGGCGATAAAAAAAAATATCGTGTGTTAATCTATTCTCAAAGTTGGGTTGGGAGCTGCTATGACGACTTTCACCTTGATATTTTATATAACCGACTGGCTGAGGCCAGCCTAAAAAAGATGCTCAGGACAGTTGACGGGCCACTGCTGCGCATCGTCACGAAAGCTTGTCTTATTCACGTGTTTTCAAGCCTCACCGCTTCTCGGTTTAAACAATGAAGCATCCAAAAACAAGACGCGGAAAAGCTGAACAGAGCTGTGTTCGGTGCGCGCGAGTGAGAGAGATCCGCGTATCATGGACAGCGACACTGAACCGAGCTCTCTTCTGCGAAGTTCTCCTCAAAGTCCCTCCTGCACCTGAACGAACAAATAGGCTACAAATCGCAGTTTGAACAAACAAAAAGATGTGAAAGAGCCCAATTGAGTACTCGCGGTGTTCTGGTGTTCTGGTTTTCAGGGCTCACGCAGAGAAAGGCGTCTCAAAACACTTAAACATCGAATTTGCATATTTTTGCTCTTGTGCCAACAAATACATACAAAATATGTCAAAATATCCACCTTGGAAATTATGCTCGAAAAAACTGTCAGTTATTTCTCAAGTGAAAATAAACAGTTGAGAAAAAAAATGGGATGTGTATTATATTCGATGCGTTCGTCGTCTCTTAAAGTGACCGCGCCTAATAGTTTAGCTACTGGCTGCTATAATGTTAATCCAAGAAAATGAAGATGAAAATCACTCACTGCTGTTGACTGAATTACTTTGTAGTTTTATCAGTCAAACTAAAAATTATTCAGACACCAGATATAATTTTTGATATAAATAGCAAAACTGTAATAATGTGAGAAATGTTGAAGGTGTCTGAATAAATGTAGGTTTGATTGTATATTTCATTTTTACATTGAAGACTATCCAGTGCTATTTTACATTTAATTATTTGGTTTCTGTACCTTGACACCTACAAACTTACCTACAAAACCTACAAACGCATACGCACTGGAGACGGAGTATGTGTGAAACAGGCGTAAGGTTGTTTGCACCTTGTGCAATGTGGAATTAGTTTACAGCTTTTTCAAGCATTTTGGGATGCATTTTGGAAACAGGAGATGAGCCCCTTTTTTAATGCACCACCTAGCTTGATAAACCCCTTCTCAAAGACTTACTGTTTTTCAATTTTATTTGGGTAACACACATATTCTGAATGCCTTTGGCAGAATTCGAATGAGCCATTTTAATCTAGAATAATCTAGATTAATCTAGATTAATTTCAAGATCACAGTGAGATTAATCTAGATTAAAAAAATTAATCTATGCCCACCACTAATATTTATATAATATAAATGTTATGAATATAATATATACATGGAAATATTTTCAAAATATATACTGTGTGTGTAATTATATGTACATAATAAATATACACAGTACAAACACATATAATATTTAAACAAATCTCAAATTTTGCACTAATAAAGACATTAAAAAACTACTAAAAATTTAAATGAAAATAGAAATTATATAATAGTCACTCCGTGCTACTAATATAACACAGCTTGAAAATCATAGCCAGTTGGTTTTAATTAAGCACTGATGAGTGCGGATGAGAGAGCAAAACAGATTAGTCACAAATTAGAAGTATTAAACGAGAATTTGTAAAGACATTTTTAATATAAATATTTATATTTTTTTTATATAAATTCGTCTGAAAGAAGAAAGTCATATACACCTAGGATGCCTTGAGGGTAAATCATGGTCTGAGTGAACTAACCCTTTAAAGATAGAGGTAAGACTGAAGAAGCCAAACGTTTAATAAAAACTTTTTTACGAGAGAAATGTTAAAGAAACCACAGTAAAATAAAGTTAGGCAAACTTAGACTTTTTCTCAAATGTTGCATTTTAAGTTTAGAAAGATTTTTAGTCTTCCCTTTCCTTGCCTCAGTGCTTTTTTCCAAAAGCCATGCTTTGCTCTTTTACATCACCTACTGTAGGTCCTACGCTACACACAATACATGATGCCAATGTATTTTCTATGAGTCTGCCATGTTAATAATAATAATGTTGCCAGGTGTTCACAACAAAACTAAATACACAAAAAAACTAAAATACACATTATTGGAGTAGCTTCAACATGAAAAACAGCCTGTGGCAACAGTGATAAAGTGACCAATTCCACGGGAAAACCGAGGACTTGGCAACACTGTGATGGATAGTAATGTCTACAACGGACACGAGCACTGTCACGGATCAACCACAGCAGCTTGACGTTGTCTAGTTTGGCACGGTCTTCCTGCTGCACTAATAGTAGTATGGCCTTCCTCTGTGTATACATATCCTTACGAGTACAATTTTAGCTGTTTATTTGTGTCCCCTTCAAAAATTGCTCTTGAGAAATTTTATGTTTATTGTTTTCCACAACTGTTAGATGAAATTTCCACACCTGCCTTTCTCAGGAAGACCTACATAGTTAAAACTGTCAGATACAACATGGCACATTTCGTAAGAAAAATCATGATGAATGTGTTAAAAATGTAGGTGACACCTCTAGAGGAAGGAAATAAATGAGAGGCAGGACTTACCCATAACTGTAATCGTAAAAAAAAACATAAATATATCATGAGTAATGTAATGGGACTAAGCCACCACCAAGCAATTTAATTATATTACGTTGTGTAACTCTAAACCACAATATACTGTAATACTAGTAAACTCAGGCGTAATAGAAATATCAGACCTATTTTTATTAGACTAATGTAGACGCTGTTATATTAAAGTCTGGATTCAACCCTTACAAAGATCTGAGATGACCGAACACCTAACTATGAACTTTTGCTAAAAGTTTGATCGCAACATATAATCATTGCCATCAATAGTGTTTACCATTTGTTTGAATACACGTCATTAATTAACTGTTTGCTTTTTACTGTACATTTCTGCCTTAAGGACATCACCTTGACATACTCACCTCTGATAAGCAAAATATCATGTAGAAACTTTAACTTCCTGTGAAGCTGCTTTGCATTTGTATCATGAAAAGCACTATACAAATAAACCTGAATTGAATATATTCATGCATGCACTGAATCTTCACATCGTACGATCAATCTCCTCATTCTGAACAACTTTGCCTGAACCACTACTGTCAATCAAATTTTTATTTAAATATTTTACATTATTTTAAAAAACTATACTTTTGCGAGCCAACCCAACAATAGGTCAAGTCAAGTCAAGTCACCTTTATTTATATAGCGCTTTAAACAAAATACATTGCGTCAAAGCAACTGAACAACATTCATTAGGAAAACAGTGTGTCAATAATGCAAAATGATAGTTAAAGGCAGTTCATAATTGAATTCAGTGATGTCATCTCTGTTCAGTTAAATAGTGTCTGTGCATTTATTTGCAATCAAGTCAACGATATCGCTGTAGATGAAGTGACCCCAACTAAGCAAGCCAGAGGCGACAGCGGCAAGGAACCGAAACTCCATCGGTGACCGAATGGAGAAAAAAACCTTGGGAGAAACCAGGCTCAGTTGGAGGGCCAGTTCTCCTCTGACCAGACGAAACCAGTAGTTCAATTCAATTCAATTCAATTCAATTCAAGTTTATTTTGTATAGCGCTTTTTACAATACAAATCGTTACAAAGCAACTTTACAGAAAATTATGTTTCTACAATATTTAGTAGTAGCTAGTAGTTTGTGCACGTTTGACAGGATTTTAGAAAAATAAAAATAATAATAATACAAGACGTAGTCAGCTAGATGATGAACTATCAATATTATTAATTAATAGTAATTATATGATGCAGTCACACATGTAGCAATAATTGTTAGTTCTGTTTGTTGATTCAAGGTTAGGATCATCTGGGTCCTCTGAGGGTCAGCATCATCTCTTCTCAGGTGTTCTGGATCCAGACTGGAGCTTGTGTAAATCCCGTGGCAAAACATAGAAACAAAATAGAGACATCATTAGCATAGCTGCTGATCCAACAAAGTAAAATTAGTTTAACCCAAGCTAAAGAATAAAAATGCAGATGCAACTACACTCACAATTTAAGAGATACATTATTCGAATGCTTGGCGAAAGAGATGCGTTTTTAATCTAGATTTAAACAGAGAGAGTGTGTCTGAACCCCGAACATTATCAGGAAGGCTATTCCAGAGTTTGGGAGCCAAATGTGAAAAAGCTCTACCTCCTTTAGTGGACTTTGCTATCCTAGGAACTACCAAAAGTCCAGCGTTTTGTGACCTTAGGGTGCGTGATGGGTTGTAGCGTGGTAGAAGGCTAGTTAGGTACGCAGGAGCTAAACCATTTAGGGCCTTATAGGTAAGTAATGATAATTTGTAACTGATACGGAACTTAATAGGTAGCCAGTGCAGAGACTGTAAAATTGGGGTAATATGATCATATTTTCTTGACCTGGTAAGGACTCTAGCTGCTGCATTTTGGACTACCTGTAGCTTGTTTATTGACGAAGCAGGACAACCACCTAGAAGTGCATTACAATAGTCCAGTCTAGAGGTCATGAAAGCATGAACTAGCTTTTCTGCATCAGAAACAGATAACATGTTTCGTAGCTTGGCAATGTTTCTAAGATGGAAGAATGCAGCTTTTGTAACATTTGAAATATTATTTTTTAAAAGACAAATTGCTGTCCAATATAACACCCAGATTTCTGACTGTAGAGGAAGTAACAGTACATCCGTCTAGTTGCAGATTGTAATCCACAAGATTCTCTGTGGTGTTTTTTGGTCCAATAATTAATATCTCTGTCTTATCTGAATTTAATTGGAGAAAATTATTTGTCATCCAATCTTTTACATTTTTAACACACTCTGTTAGCTTAGATAATTGGGAAGTTTCATCTGGTCTCGTTGAGATATATAGCTGAGTATCATCAGCATAACAGTGGAAGCTAATTCCGTATTTTCTAATAATATTACCAAGGGGCAACATGTATATTGAAAATAGAAGGGGACCTAGGACGGATCCTTGTGGCACTCCATATTTTACTGATGATAAATGAGATGACACCCCATTTAAGTAAACAAAATGGTAGCGATCGGACAGGTAGGATCTAAACCATCTTAGAGCCTGCCCTTGAATACCTGTATAGTTTTGTTATCGATCTATGAGTATGTCATGATCTATGGTGTCGAACGCAGCACTAAGATCAAGTAAGACTAGAAATGAGATGCAGCCTTGATCTGATGCAAGAAGCAGGTCATTTGTAATTTTAACAAGTGCAGTTTCTGTGCTATGGTGGGGCCTAAAACCTGACTGAAATTCTTCATACAGATCATTTTTATGCAGGAAGGTGCTCAATTGAGCAGACACAACTTTTTCTAAAATTTTAGACATAAATGGAAGATTTGAAATAGGCCTATAATTTGCCAGTACACTAGGATCTAGTTTTGGTTTCTTAATAAGAGGCTTGATAACCGCCAGCTTGAATGGTTTTGGGACGTGACCTAAAGATAACGACGAGTTAATGATATTGAGAAGCGGTTCTTCGGCTACAGGTAACAGCTCTTTTAGTAATTTAGTGGGTACAGGATCTAATAAACATGTTGTTGGTTTAGATACAGTGATAAGTTTATTTAGCTCTTCCTGTCTATTTGTAAAGCACTGCAGTTTATCTTTGGGTGCGATGGATGAAACTGAAGTGTTAGACGCTGTAGAATCTACATTAGCTATTGTATTTCTAATGTTATCTATTTTATCAGTGAAGAAATTCATAAAGTCATTACTATTTAACGTTGGTGGAATATTTGAATCAGGTGGCGTCTGGTAATTTGTTAATTTAGCCACTGTGCTAAATAAAAACCTTGGATTGTTTTGGTTATTTTCAATGAGTTTGTGGATATGCTCTGCCCTAGCAGTTTTTAGAGCCTGTCTATAGCTGGACATACTGTTTTTCCATGCAATTTTAAAAACTTCCAAGTTAGTTTTTCTCCATTTGCGTTCAAGACTACGAGTTACTTTCTTGAGAGAGTGAGTATTACTGTTATACCATGGCAGAGTACGTTTTTCTCTAACCTTTTTCAATTTGATGGGGGCAACAGCTTCTAATGTATTAGAGAAAATAGTGCCCATGTTGTCAGCAATTTCGTCTAATTCATGTGTATTTTTGGGTACAAATAGCAGTTGAGATAGATCAGGCAGGTTATTTGCGAATCTGTCTTTGGTGGCTGGAACAATAGTTCTGCCCAGACGGTAACGCTGAGACATATAGTTAATATCAGTTATACACAGCATGCATGATACAAGGAAATAGTCTGTAATATCATCACTTTAAGGTACAATATCTATAGCAGTAAGATCGATTCCATGCGATATAATTAGATCTAGTGTATGATTAAAACGATGAGTGGGCCCGGTGACATTTTGCTTGACTCCAAAGGAGTTTATTAGGTCAGTAAACGCAAGTCCTAATGTATCATTTGCATTATCAACGTGAATATTAAAATCTCCCATGATTAGCGCCTTATCAACTGTAACTAGAAGGTCTGAGAGGAAATCTGCAAATTCTTTTAGGAATTCTGTATACGGCCCTGGTGGTCTATACACAGTAGCTAGAGCAAGAGATACATTAGATTTCTTTTGCATGTCTGACAGTGTAACATTTAGCAGAAGTATTTCAAAAGAGTTAAACCTGTATCCTGTTTTCTGGGTAACATTGAGAATATCACTATATATTGTTGCAACACCTCCGCCACAACCAGTCTGACGGGGCTCATGCTTATAACAGTAGTTTGGTGGAGTAGACTCATTTAGACCAAAATAATCATTTGGTTTTAGCCAGGTTTCAGTCAAGCAGAGTACATCAAAACTATTTTCTGTGATCATTTCATTTACAATAACTGCTATGGGTGTGAGTGATCTAATATTTATGAGCCCAAACTTTAAAAATTGTTTTTGTTCATTTACTTTAAATTTTTCTGGTTTAATTACGATAAGATTTTTTCTAGATCCTACATTATATTTTGACCTCACTATTCGGGGAACAGACACAGTCTTAATAGTTTTTACAGCGCAAGTACTTTTATCATTTAAGCGGGTGGAACAAAACTCATCATAATAGTTATTAGAGAATTGTCTTACTAGTCACATGGAGCGAAGTGTCCTGGAGATGTTGTCAGAGAGCAGCTCCGCTCCGATTCTGCTGGGGTGTAATCCATCAGCGCGAAACAGCCTAGGACGCTCCCAGAAAAGATTCCAGTTATTAACAAATAGCAGTTTCTGTTCTTTACACCATGACAACAACCATTCATTTAAAGCAAAAAGTCTACTGAACCTTTCGTGTCCTCGTCGATACGTGGGCAGTGGTCCTGACACGACGATCGTCGCCGCGGGCGTCGTGCTGCGAACCGTCTCGATCAGGCTCCTGAAGTCCCTCTTCAGCGTCTCCGTCTGCCGCAGCGTGGTGTCGTTAACCCCGGCGTGAAGCACGACCGCTCTGGGGCTCTCGTCGGCCTTCAGGATCGCGGGTATCTGCGCAGAAACATTGAGAACACGAGCACCAGGCAAACAATGAGTGTGCACTTTACCTTCGGCTAACGTAGCACTTACGTGTCCGACGATGGAGTCTCCAATGATCACAGCGTCGCGTCCTGTCTCGCGGAGGGGAGCGAAGCGGTTCCGGATGGAGATGTCGAAGGCAGGAGGGGGAGAAGTCTTCGCCCGGGACCCGGCTCGCGTCCTCCGCTGTGGATGCACCCAGGGTCCGTGGTGTCCCGGCGTCGCAGTGAAGGACATCTGGGAAGATCGCGTCCTGGGTGCACCGGGCCTGTGCAGAGAAACACATGGAGTAGACGTGGTGGGACTGTTAGCAGATCGCTGTATACTTACCCCGGACTTGTGAGCTTCAGCCCGGGATGATTCCAGCGCGGCTCTCCGCTCTCTCAGCTGGGCCTGCCTCACCTCCAGGTCGCGAATCTGCTTTCCCACGGCCTCGAGCTCGAGCTGCACAGAGTGGAGACATTCATCCGCCATTAAAGCAAGTAACAGTGAGTACAGCAGTGGTAATGTGTGTGAATAGAGTATTAGCAATGTAAGCGCAGTTAGCTGCAACCACGCCGCTGATGCTAACGGGCTAAAAGCTAATAGCGGACCCGGGAGATCAAAATAAAACTAGTGATAGCGAGGCGCTCTGATTGTTTTTGTTGTAGAATACAATAGAGGATATATTCACACGTTATATAAACGGAAACGATGATGTATAAAATTTATTTTTGAGTTAAAAATAGTCAATGAAAAGAATATAGTGACGGAGCTCAAACGCAGTACAGCCGCCAACAAAAAACAGGGTTTGATTGGCTGCAGGGTGCAGCAAAGTCAGATTGTGCAGAAGAATCATCTGTTTCCTGTGGTCTTGTCCTGGTGGTCCTCTGAGACAAGGTCTTTACAGGGGATCTGTATCTGCGGCTCTAGTTGTCTTGGACTCCGCTGTCTTTCAGAGCAGTAGAGGTCCTTTCTAGGTGCTGATCCACCATCTGGTCTGGATACGTACTGGATCCGGGTGACTGCAGTGACCCTCTGATCTGGACACAGACTGGATCTGGTGGCTATGGCGACCTCGGAATAAGAGCGAAACAGACTAATATTAGCGTAGATGCCATTCTTCTAATGATGTAGCAAGTACATAGGGTGTTATGTGAAGTGTTCCCGGTTCCGGTTTACCTAATTAATGCAGCCTAAAAATCCTTTAACGGATTTGGATATTAAAAGCATATTAGGATGTTATGTGTAAGCCAGGTTAAAAAGATGGGTCTTTAATCTAGATTTAAACTGCAAGAGTGTGTCTGCCTCACGAACAATGTTAGGTAGGTTATTCCAGAGTTTAGGCGCCAAATAGGAAAAGGATCTGCCGCCCGCAGTTGATTTTGATATTCTAGGTATTATCAAATTGCCTGAGTTTTGAGAACGTAGCGGACGTAGAGGATTATAATGTAAAAGGAACTCATTCAAATACTGAGGTGCTAAACCATTCAGGGCTTTATAAGTAATAAGCAATATTTTAAAATCTATACGATGTTTGATAGGAAGCCAGTGCAGTGTTGACAGAACCAGGCTAATATGATCATACTTCCTGGTTCTAGTAAGAACTCTTGCTGCTGCATTTTGGACTAGGTGTAGTTTGTTTACTAAGCGTGCAGAACAACCACCCAATAAAGCATTACAATAATATAACCTTGAGGTCATAAATGCATGGATTAACATTTCTGCATTTGACATTGAGAGCATAGGCCGTAATTTAGATATATTTTTGAGATGGAAAAATGCAGTTTTACATATGCTAGAAACGTGGCTTTCTAAGGAAAGATTGCGATCATATAGCACACCTAGGTTCCTAACTGATGACGAAGAATTGACAGAACAACCATCAAGTCTAAGACAGTGTTCTAGGTTATTACAAGCAGAGTTTTTAGGTCCTATAATTAACACCTCTGTTTTTTTTCAGAATTTAGCAGTAAGAAATTACTCGTCATCCAGTTTTTTATATCGACTATTCATTCCATTAGTTTTTCAAATTGGTGTGTTTCACCGGGCCGTGAGGAAATATAGAGCTGAGTATCATCAGCATAACAGTGAAAGCTAACACCATGTTTCCTGATGATATCTCCCAAGGGTAACATATAAAGCGTGAAGAGTAGCGGCCCTAGTACTGAGCCTTGAGGTACTCCATACTGCACTTGTGATTGATATGATACAACTTCATTCACTGCTACGAATTGATGGCGGTCATATAAGTACGATTTAAACCATGCTAATGCACTTCCATTAATGCCACCAAAGTGTTCAAGTCTATGCAAAAGAATGTTGTGGTCAATTGTGTCAAACGCAGCACTAAGATCCAATAAAACTAATAGAGAAATACACCCACGATCAGATGATAAGAGTAGATCATTTGTAACTCTAAGGAGAGCAGTCTCAGTACTATGATAAGGTCTAAATTGTGACTGGAAATCCTCACATATACCATTTTTCTATAAGAAGGAATATAATTGTGAGGATACCACCTTTTCTAGTATCTTGGACAGAAAAGGGAGATTCGAGATTGGTCTATAATTAACTAGTTCTTTGGGGTCAAGTTGTGGTTTTTTGATGAGAGGCTTACTAACAGCCAGTTTTAAGGTTTTGGGGACATATCTTAATGACAATGAGGAATTAATAATAGTCAGAAGAGGATCTATGACTTCAGGAAGCACCTCTTTTAGGAGCTTAGATGGTATAGGGTCTAACATACATGTTGTTGGTTTAGATGATTTAACAAGTTTATACAATTCTTCCTCTCCTATAGTAGAGAATGAGTGGAACTGTTCCTGCGATACTGTAGCTGACGGCTGAATGGTTGCAATTTTATCTCTAATAGTATCGATTTTAGAAATAAAGTAGTTCATAAAGTCATTACTGCTGTGGTGTTGGGAAATGTAGGCTTTATTTTTCGTTAATTTAGCCACTGTATTGAATAAATACCTCGGGTTATGTTTGTTTTCTTCTAAAAGAGAAGAAAAGTAATCGGATCTAGCGGTTTTAATGCTTTTCTGTAGGATAGGTTACTTTCCCGCCAAGCAATACGAAATACCTCTAGTTTGGTTTTCCTCCAGCTGCGCTCCATTTTTCGGGCTGCTCTCTTTAGGGTGCGAGTATGCTCATTATACCATGGTGTCAAACTGTTTTCCTTAACCTTCTTTAAGCGTAGAGGAGCAACAGTATTTAAAGTGCTAGAAAAGAGAGAGTCCATAGTTTCTGTTACATCATCAAGTTGTTCTGAGGTTTTGGATATGCTAAGGAATTTGGATACATCAGGAAGATAACTTAAAAAGCAGTCTTTTGTGGTAGAAGTGATGGTTCTTCCATACTTGTAACAAGAAGTAGAATTTACAATGTTGGCTATATGAAGTTTGCACAAAACTAAATAAAGATCTGAGATATCATCACTTGGCTGCATAATTTCAACACTATCAACATCAATTCCATGTGACAGTATTAAATCTAGAGTATGATTTCGACAATGAGTAGGTCCTGAAACGTGTTGTCTAACCCCAATAGAGTTCAGAATGTCTATAAATGCTGATCCCAATGCATCTTTTTCATTATCAACAAGGATATTAAAATCACCAACTATTAAAACTTTATCTGCAGCCGGAAATAACTTGGATGTAAAATCACCAAACTCTTTAATAAAGTCTGTATGGTGCCCTGGTGGCCTGTATACAGTAGCCAGTACAAACATAACAGGGGATTTATCATTAACATTTGTTTCTCTGGATAATGTTATATGAAGCACCATTACTTCAAACGAGTTATACTTGAAGCCTGCCGTCTGAGAAATCCTGCAAACGTTGTTATAAATTGAAGCAACACCTCCCCCTTTGCCTTTTAGACACGGCTCATGTTTATAACAGTAATCTTGGGGGGTGGACTCATTTAAAATAATGTAATCATCAGGTTTTAGCCAGGTTTCTGTCAAACAGAGCACATCCATATTATGATCAGTGATCATATTATTTACAAAAAGTGTTTTTGTAGAAAGGGATCTGATATTCAATAAGCCAAGCTTTATCATTTGTTTATCCATATTGCATCTGTTTTTTATTTGTTGAACCTCAATTAAATTGTTAATCTTAACTTGGTTTGGACGTTTTTTGTATTTTCTAGTTCGGGGAACAGACACAGTCTCTATAGTGGTGGTGCTAATAGGTGGGGCTATAACAGTCATAAATGTTACAAATCATCATATTTATAAATAAAATTATGTTTTCTTCAATAATTTAGGTGGTTACAGGCTTGCTAAAAATATGACAAGTCTTTATGTGCTTAAATGCCTTAATGCCTTTAAGTGCTTAAACACTGATAATAGCTGCTTGCAGCTATATTTCTGATTCCTATTCATACAGTCGTGAGAGATATTAAGAAGGTGTTCTTTAATGTATTTGATGTGTAATGAATTCAAAATGCCAAAACCATTTCATTCTTTAAACAGTTGTTTTTCAATTAATTAAGAGCACTTTTTAAAATACAGGGAGGTTAAGTTTATAACCCATTATGTGATAAGTAGGAGAAATGAGGAAGAAGATTTAAAAAAAGAAGATTCCCAAAACAATGATCGGGTGTTGTGAAATAATCCTCTCGACCCACCTAATATTTCAGGTATTTCATCAGTAATACCCAAGTAAACTTAAAACTACAAGTTGATGCCTACAGTCACACTATTTAAAGTTCTTGTAACTCCTCCCCTACAACTCAGCCCCCATTCGATGGCTACTTTCATCAGCACACAAAAGACTGAACCAGTCTGCTGCGGATCAAAAGGCAAAGTAAGTTACAATCAAAATCCAATAAACCAAACAATGGATCACTGTACAGCCTGCAGTTTTTGTGACCGCCGCTCCACTGGCCAATCCAGTGCCAGATTACCTGGCCTATTCCATCTTCACCATGCTGTGCTGCTGCTTACCTCTGGGCATTGCTGCGCTGATTTACTCCATCTCTGTAAGTATATTAGTTTAAAAAAAAATTATAATAATTTATTTAACATTTGTATAATCATTAAGTATAAAATTGTATAACATGTTTGTATAATTTAAATATGGTAATCAAAAGTGAATGATTACAGGTGTTGTAATCATACAGCCTCTATCAACGGTTGGTCAAAAATTCTATTTTTCTGCATTGTGGTTTGGAGAATAAATGGATGGATCATTTTGCACTGACATTTATTTCTAGATGGAAATATACATATTTTTAAACAAAACAAATCAAAATATGTTTTATGATTGGTACACTCTTTTAATTGATATTTTATTTTATTACACAGACAGACACGCACACACACACTGTGTGAGTGTGTGTGTGTGTGTGTGTGCATGTATATGGAGCCAAAAGAGTCTCAATAAAGATAAATGCACACACTACATTCACATATGCACACACATGATTCATAAATACAAACACAGGATACACAAATGTGCACAAAATTTACAAATGCACACACAAAATTTAAAAAGCACAGAAGATTCACAAATGCATACAAAATTCAGAAATGCACACAAAATTCAGAAATGCACACAAAATTCAGAAATACACACACAATTCAGAAATGCAAACAACATATACAAATGCACTCAAGATTCACAAATGCACAGGACAAGATTCAGAAATGTATTTCTGATGCACACACACATATATCTTGATTTGATAGCCCGATATGCCTGTGGTGCTGCATATTATAGCCTACTTATTTATGAAATTGTATGAAAATACAGATTTTTAGATTACAATTCAGGTTTATTTTTTATAATTTTTTACAAAATATAAATTAAAAAATGTCTCAATACATATAGCCCACTAAGCCCAGTGACTGCAGAAAAAAAGTTAACCATGGATTCATAAATTTGCAATAGGCAGTTATTTCATTTTATTGAAATATTTTAATGAAAGTAAAAAAATGTTTTACACCTTTTTGAATATCTAAATATATCTAAATATTATTTTGGATGCAATATAGAAGTCACTTTAATTATAATATTCGGTCCCTACATGAAGAGAGAGTCAGTGGTCCGCTGCAAGAGGAAAGTGACTCTCCGACTGCGAAAAGTGGGTCTCCGGCTGCGTGAGGAAAGTGAGTCGTTTGCTGCGTGACTCGTGAGGAAAGTGAATCGTTCGCTGAGTGAGGAAAATGAGTCGTTCGCTGCGAGAGGAAAGTGAGTCGTTCGCTGCATGACTCGTGAGGAAAGTGAGTCGTTCGCTACATGACTCGTGAGGAAAGTGAATCGTTCGCTGTGTGAGGAAAGTGAGTCGTTCGCTGCGAGAGGAAAGTGACTCTCCGGCTGCGGAAAGTGAGTCTCCTGCTGCGCAAAGTGGGTGTCCGGCTGCGCAAAGTGGGTCGCCGGCTGCGTGAGGTAAGTGAGTCGTTCGCTGCGTGAGGAAAGTGAATTGTTCGCTGAGGAAAGTGATTTGTTCGCTGCGTGAGGAAAGTGAGTTGTTCGCTGAGGTAAGTGAGTCGTTCGCTGATTGGCTTATAAGTGTAACCCTTTCTCTCTCTCTCCACACGCTCACTGGACTCTAGCACCTCCGTTGCTCTGCGTTGTGTTATATGTTCGTGGGTGGTGGTAGAAAGCGGAGACTCAGACACAGAGTGGTTCAGGATTGTGGCTTGACCGTTTATTCCACAGCACGGCATCTATAGCATTGACAACATGAACTCAACTTAAGTTTTAAACCAGCAAAGTATAACATATTTCAATGCATATGCAATTCAACAGTAAGCTTGTGTTGCTTGTTTTATCATACATTATCCACCATGCATTAATCACATTTTACTGGAAAAAAAACAAACCATTTCAACTCTCTATTAATATGCATTTAGGTCTTATACAGTTTAAAACACAAAATATCTTAATTAACTGATCTTTAGTGCGAAAACAACAACTATATTTTACATTGATTTTCCCCACCACCATTAACATGGCTTACCTATAGCATTGACAACATGAACTGAGGAAAAGATGACGCAATACTCCTATATCAACGCTACGGTACATGACGAGGCCCAAACAACGCTAAAGGCACTTGAATCTGTTTTAATTCAATAGCGTTATGGGGACACCTTGTGGACAACCCATATATATATATACCGCCTTACATCCACCCCTTCTTTAATTGATGGCGTCCCAGCCATCTAATTAACCAAAACTCCAGGGTGGTGTAATCTATGACAACAATAATAAAAAAAACATGTTGTGAATGATTGAATAGCACCTGATGTGTGTGATAGGCGTGGGTAGCTAACTGTTATCGGGGTGCGTGCAGTATGGTTCTACGTGTTCTCTGCTGCTCCTCTTTCTTCTGGCCTTCAACCACAACTTTCTCCCTCTTTCTATCTTTTGGTGGTCACTCTCCAATTTCACCACTTGGGTTTCCAGTGAGAGTTTAGTTGGGGGATGCCGGTTGGAGGGGTTGGACCCTTCTTGGGGGGTTGGACCCTTGAGTGGGGGCGGCATCACTACCAGTCACAAGCACTCCTTCTCCATTACTTGATTCCTCTGTCCACAAGTCAGCCTCCTCTTTGCCCATTTGCTCTTCCTCTTTATCTTGGGTTTCAATTAGGGCTCTGTCCAGCATCTCCTCTGAATTGCCACTCCTTGTTTCCTCTTCACCCTCTGATTCAATGCCTGCCCCACAGGCCTCACCATCTGACTTGCTCCCTTCTATGATCAATCCTTCCTCTCGTTCCACTGGGAGAAACATACACTGCGTCAAAAGGTTCCTATGAACCACTCTCTCCGCTCCCCCATCCTCTCGTCGCACCACGTACACAGGCAAACCAGGTTGCTTCTTTACCACAACATATGGCTGTCTCTCCCATCGATCTCCCAGCTTCTGCATCCCCTCCACATGACAGACCTTGACTAAGACCCTATCCCCAGAACTAAAGTCTTCACTCTTGGCCTTTTTGTCATAATACTTTTTCTGCTGTCTTTTTGCCAGCAGAGAGGTCTGATTAGCCAGGGCATAGGCCTGTGACAGGGTGTCATGCAGGGCCTGGACATACTCGCTGTATTCACATGGCGGGGTTGTTGTGGTGGACCCGAAGATGAGGTCCACTGGGAGCCTGGGGTGTCTACCAAACATAAGGTAGTATGGGCTATATCCAGTGGAGTCATGTTGCGAGCAGTTATATGCATGTGTCATTGAATCTACATACTCATGCCACCGGGGCTTTAGATGCAGATCCAGTGTTCCCAGCATGTTCATTAGGGTACGGTTGAATCTTTCGGTGGTCCCGTTGCCCTGGGGGTGGTAGGGTGTGGTGTGGGTTTTAGTGGTCCCAATACACTTGCATAGCTCCTTCACTATTGCACTTTCAAAGTTACGGCCTTGATCTGTGTGTAATTTAGCACGGAAACCGAAACGGCCGAAGAAATTCCTCCACAAGACCCTGGCCACTGTGACCGCCTTTTGGTCCCTGGTGGGGTAGGCCTGTGCGTAACGAGAAAAGTGATCCGTAACAATGAGCACATTCTCCATACCACCCTTGGACTTCTCCAGCTTTAAGAAGTCAACACAAACCAGTTCCATGGGGGCACTGGTATGGATACTGACAAGGGGAGCCCTGACATTGACCGTGGGAGTTTTCCTAAGACAGCACCTCTCACTCTGTTCGCACCAAGCCTTGATCTCCTGAAACATTCTTGGCCAGTAAAATCTTTCCCTTATCATCTGTAGTGTCCTCTCAAATCCCAGATGCCCTGAGTCATTGTGAAGGGCTGTTTTGACAGTTTCACGCAGCCTCTCTGGTAGTATTAGTTGCTCCACCACCCCTTTATGGCAGTCTCTGATGCTGCGGTACAGGATCCCTTTTTTTACCACTAACCTCCTCCACTCTTTTAGGAGGAGGCCCCCAGTGGTGCCCACTTTCATCCTCTCGCTGTGGCTTGGTTTGTGGTTTTTGCTCTTAAAGTGGAGGATGGGACCGATAACTGTGTCTTCCTTCTGTCCCACTCGAAGCTCCTGTGTGGTCATAGCAGGTAGAGCCTCCATCCCCACATCCACATACGCCTCACTGGCCTCCAGTGACTGACCGCTTTCAGGCTCCTCTGTGACTGCTGCTATGTACTTTCCTGAGCCCTGCCCAGGCTCATGGGTGGTATGTGCCTCCTCATGTCTCTGATCACCCGCCCTCACCTGTTGCGGGCATGACTGCAGGGTATCCGCCACTTCCTGATTGGACATACGTGAGAGGGCGTCAGCGTTAGAGTTGTCCTGTCCCCTCCGATACTGGATGTCAAAGTCAAATATGGAGAGATGAGAAACCCATCGCTGACCTGTGGCGTCGAGCTTGGCTGAGGTCATTACATATTTCAGAGGGTTATTGTCGGTCAGAACAGAGAACTTGCGCCCGTAGAGGTGGTCATGGAACTTATCTGTCATGGCCCACTTGAGCGCGAGGAACTCAAGCTTGTGTGCTGGATACCTCGTCTCAGGTGGGCTTAGGCCTCTGCTCGCATACGCAATGACCCTTTCCACTCCATCTTGTACCTGCGCTAGCACAGCACCAAGCCCCATTCCTGAGGCATCAGTCTGCAGCAGAAAGGGTTGACTGTAGTCTGGATAGCCAAGCACTGGTGCATTTATCAGCTTATCTTTTAAAGACTGAAAGGCCTCCTCACAGTCGGCAGTCCACAGAAATGGCAGGTCAGGGCCTGGGCTTTTCTGGATCCCTCTTTTCTTCTTTCTAGGGTCACCGGAGGTAAGGCGGTATAATGGAGCAGCCAGGTTAGAGTATCCCTTAACATACCTCCTATAGTAGCCCGCAAACCCCAAAAACCGGAGCACTTCCATACGATTAGTAATCCTCACCCATTCCTTGACCTTACTGATCTTCTCTGGGTCTGTCTTGATGCCCTCTGCTGACACCCAGTGACCCAAGTACTGCACTTCCTTCCTTACAAGCTGGCACTTGGAGGGTTTCAATTTTAAACCATGCTCCCTAAGTCTATCAAACGCCAGCTGGAGCCTCTCTAGATGCTCATTAAAGGACTTCGAGAAAATTATAATATCATCAAGGTAGATAAGTAGATGGGTGAAATTTAAGTCCCCAAAACAGGATGTCATCAGCCTTTGAAAGGTGGAGGGTGCGTTTTGCAGCCCAAAAGGCATTCTATTGGCCTCAAACAGACCCATGGGAGTGCTGAATGCTGTCTTGTACTTATCATGTTCTGCGACCTCTACCTGCCAGTAGCCCGATGTAAGGTCTAGGGTGGAAAAGTACTTTGCTTGCCCCAAAGCCTCTAGAGCTTCCTCTATCCTTGGCAGAGGGAATGCGTCTCGGGTGCTGCAGGCGTTGAGCTTCCGGTAGTCGATACATAATCGAAGTGATCCATCCTTCTTGGTCACCACCACCACAGGGGATGCATACGGACTTTTACTGGGGCGAACGACTCCTGCTGTCTCCATGTCCATCAATAACCGCCTCACATCTTGCCACTGGGAGGGGGGTATTTTGCGGTACGGCAGTCGGAAAGGCCTCGGGTCAACCAGCGGAATCTCATGCTGTACAGTTGTGGTGTGACCATAGTCCATGGGATGCTGGGAGAACACATCTGCGTTTTTATCCAGCAGATCCTTGAGTAGAGCACATTGGTCCTCACTTTCAACCGCTGCTTCACTTAGGTCAACCCTGCAGCTAGCCACCACTTGGTCTAGACTTAGACATGCCCCTTTGTTCCCAGCTTCGCCATGCTTTTTATCTGGGAACTCCACCACCTTGTCCACAAGAACTGCGTTTGCCAGATTTGTGTGTCTTTTGATTGTAATGACTCGCTGGGAAAGATTCATCACTCTAACTGGAGCACAACCTCTTTTCACATTTGCAAGTACTTTGGCCACCAGGATGTCCTGGGGGAGCGGCAAGGAGGGATGGCCTTCTATCAGGGCTGTATAAATCTTCCTTTGGGGACCAGTTTTAATCCTACACATTAAATCCATCTCTTTTCCACCAGGGATGTTTATTGTACAGCCAGTGTAAACAGCAGGGCCTACAACGCCATGCATTTCACTTTGCTCGGCGCTTCCCACCCTCAGTAAGGCTGTGTACCACTCTGGATGCTTCTCTTTGACCTGGTACAGAAACTGCGGGCCATAAGCTGCTTGAAGATGGGTTCGGGAGGCTCGAATGACATTGGTTCCCACCAACAGAGGGACTGACGATCGATAGTCAGAATCCGGAACGACGAAGGTAGGTACAGCCTTGAGCTCTTTCCCCAGCACTTTAAGGTCAATGTGTAAGACGCCCTGATACGGCACTGTCTGACCTGCTGCACCCTCTATTTGTATTTTAGAAGGCTGTAGCTGCTTCATTTTTAGAGCTGGGTGGCTCTGCCAGTAGTTGTGTGTAATACTGGTGATCTGCGAGCCAGAGTCAATTAGAGCCCTGCATGCCTTTCCATTGACTTCTACTTCCCCTTCATTCCTGGGTCCCACTAGTGGTGTTTCCCCTCCTTCAGTGCAAATCCTCTTGACAGGTGGGTGGGGCCCTTGCTGTGTACCCATGGATGCCCCCGCTGCCATGGGTACTAAGCGTTTAAATGTTGAGCAGAGTGCATGTGTCCATCAGCAGAAACATTAGGCTGCTGAGCTTCAGCTGGGCTCTGATCTGGAAGCACTGCTCGACACACTCTGGCTGTGTGGCCCGGCTCTCCACACCGGTAACAGACAAAACTTGTACTCTGGCTTACTTTTCCCTTTGCTGGTTGGACAGATAATGGGGAGGAAAGGGGAGAAGAGGTCATTCTCGACTCTAGTTGTGACAGCTTAGCCATTTGTTCTTCCTGAATGAGAGCTAACTTCTTAACCATTTCTGTCAGCTCTGATAATTCAGATGTGTGTTTTGGCCTATCTATCTTGGTGTTTCCACCCCCTCCTGATGCTACATGCACCTGAGCATACGTTTTCTTTGCTGCACTACGCATCTGAAACTTCTTAGTTTCTCTAGTTAGACTTCGGAGCTCTGCCTGCAGCTCTCGGAAGCTGAAGAGCCTGGGTGCCATTGGTGCGATTCTGGTGTACACCTCCTCGTCGGAGAGGCCTCTCATGAACTGCCGTGTTAGTTTGCTATCTCGATCCAGGAAGGGCTTACCTCCTCTTTGCTTCTCCTCTACTGTTCTCAACTTTGCCTCCAGTGCTATGGCATAAGAACAGGCAGACTCCCCTTAATTCTGGCTCCGCTCGTAGAAGTCAGCCAGAGGATCTAGGGATCCTCGAGTGTCACTGTATTCGGCCCGCAGTTCCTCCAGCGCTTTCTCAGGGGTCTGATCATGTGGAGGTAAGTTAAGGATGAGATTTCGGGCTTCACCCCCCAGGTGTCGCACAACAGTGGAGAAGCGGAGGTGCATTGGGAGCTCTATTGCCTCCAAGAGATATTGCATGTCGCGAATCCAGTCTTCCACCAGTATCTTACAGTCTGGATTTCCTGTGAAGACTTGAACATTTTTCACCTGATGAGTTTGCATGAAACCTCCATAGGCTGTCATAGGAAGGCACTGGTTGGCGACTGCTCGAGCAGGGGGCATGAATTGTGTCACGTGTGGATGGGCATACTGGCTGGCAGATGCAGGCACAGGGGGGGCTGGAGAAGGGTGGTATGGAGAATGAGCGTCAACATGCATGTTGAGGTGGGAAGCTGGAATCACTGTCCGTTGAGGAGATAGCTCAGGAGGAGCATCAGTGGCTGCCTGGTCTAACGCTACCCGAGGGCTGTGTTGAGTTATGTTGGGAGCCCATGCATTTGCAGATGGGGCTAGTGGGGTGGCTCCACTATAGCCTGGAACTGGAGTTGTGAGAAATGTGGCCTCAGGGGAATGCACTTGAAAGGCCTGCTCAGCAGCTACGTGCTTAACCGTAGTATTCATCACTGGTGGGCTCGGAAGACTCTGCCCGGGCACATATAGGGGAAATGAATAACTTGGGTAAACCTGGGGGCCAGGCCTAATAGGCTGGGCTGGATGTGGCACAGCAACTGGGTAGGGTTGGAGCGACTGCTGCACAACTGGCCTCTCAACAATGACATGATGTAGGGAATCTTGCCAAGGCATAGCTTCCGAGGGCCCATGTCTACTGCGTTTGCGAACAGAGGCATCAATCGTCATATCTATCTGGCCACCTGGTCTTGCATCTGGGCTGTTGTCGAAACAAAGTTGCGGTACCTGCCCTGAGGCCCCAGGGCCTGTCAACCTTCGTGCATGGGCTGGCGTCACATACTGGTCAGCATAGGGCACGTTCATAGGGGCTGGTGGGCCAATGGTGACATGCCCCGCTGGCGTCGGGAGACTAGATGCACTAGTGGAGGAGCACTGTATGTCTTGTGGGGAGTTTGCATAGGTCTGCGACATCTTAAAATCACAATGTGTTTAATATGTACGAGCAGGTTATGTAATGTAATGCAATGTAATTAGGTTCTAAGAGATGTTGAATCTATGTAGAATAATGCAAACCCATATAAATAAATTTGTTCTAAAGTAAGCTATATGTTTCAGTGAGGTGAGCACAATGAAAATGTAACCAGCTTATCCAAGAAAGTTAACTGCTCCTCAACTAAAATTAAAAGTTTAAACTTAAACGGTTTAAACTAAAGTCTCACTGAGTATTAAGCAGATGCACAGTAACCTTTTTCAGTAAATAGTTTCCCAAATCTCAATAGAAAAAAAAAACTCACTTTTCAATAAAACTATCAAATAAGTTTTACATCACAGCAAATATTTAAAACAGTTAAATAACAGTTAAGTTATCCAGCAGACTGTAAAGGATATAGCTGTGATGGCAGATATGTAACCCCAAAATCACCAGTCCTGTTATGAATTTCAGTTTGTTAATATAGTTCAGTATTCAAACCACTGGCTGTAGAATTCTCTTCCTCTTCGGTCTAGAAGTGCCACAATCCGGGTCACGGCACCAAAGATGTAACCCTTTCTCTCTCTCTCCACACGCTCACTGGACTCTAGCACCTCCGTTGCTCTGCGTTGTGTTATATGTTCGTGGGTGGTGGTAGAAAGCGGAGACTCAGACACAGAGTGGTTCAGGATTGTGGCTTGACCGTTTATTCCACAGCACGGCATCTATAGCATTGACAACATGAACTCAACTTAAGTTTTAAACCAGCAAAGTATAACATATTTCAATGCATATGCAATTCAACAGTAAGCTTGTGTTGCTTGTTTTATCATACATTATCCACCATGCATTAATCACATTTTACTGGAAAAAAAAAACAAACCATTTCAACTCTCTATTAATATGCATTTAGGTCTTATACAGTTTAAAACACAAAATATCTTAATTAACTGATCTTTAGTGCGAAAACAACTACTATATTTTACATTGATTTTCCCCACTACCATTAACATGGCTTACCTATAGCATTGACAACATGAACTGAGAAAAAAAGATGACGCAATACTCCTATATCAACGCTACGGTACATGACGAGGCCCAAACAACGCTAAAGGCACTTGAATCTGTTTTAATTCAATAGCGTTATGGGGACACCTTGTGGACAACCCATATATATATATACCGCCTTACATCAGTAAACAATCCCCCACTTGGGGTGCATTCTTGTGATTGGCTAAAACAAGGGAGATATCTGATTGGTTGCAGATCATTCCCTGTTTAAAAAAATGCAGTGAAGTTCACAGACCGCAAGCAGTTTGTAAATCAAGATATATGTGTGTGTGCATCAGAAATACATTTCTGAATCTTGTCCTGTGCATTTGTAAATGTTGTTTGCATTTCTGAATTGTGCGTGTATTTCTGAATTTTGTGTGCATTTCTGAATTTTGTGTGCATTTCTGAATTTTGTATGCATTTGTGAATCTTCTGTGCTTTTTAAATGTTGTGTGTGCATTTGTGAATTGTGCGCTTTTGTGTATCCTATGTGTATTTATGAATTATGTGTGTGCATGTATGAATCCTATGTGTGCATATGTGAATGTAGTGTGTGTGTTTATCTTTATTGAGACTCTTTTGGCTCCATATGAATACAGTATATATTTTGTATATTACTCACTCATCAAAATGTTTTTATGTGGTTGATCTATTAACTGAAACGCTATTGCTTTTTTTTAATCCCCTTTGTTGATCCCATGTTGCCCAAAAATTCTAGTGAACGTACCTAATTTACTTAATTTTAATAACTAGATAAAAGGAGATACAGTTGACTGCTAAATAGGTGACAGGCTTGTTAAAGCTTAAGCTGTATTAGTGGTCACACAAATATGTAGGCATTATAAAAAGATCTTTCCTGTAACCTCCCTAACTGAACAAGTATGTGTACAGTTGCAGATTTCCTGTTTATTTCCTGTAAATGACTGCAAGCTTTATCAGGCACTCGCAGAAGGGGGGCTTTGGGGGCTCATCCCCTGCCCTTTTTCAAAATTGTACAAAAGTGCCACTCACAGACAAATAGCAATGATATTGTGGTCAATAAAACAAAATGTATTTTAATTAAAATTAACATGACAATGTGTACAAAACAGTAATGAATCACTCAAAAGTCAGAAAATTCCTGTTTATTTTTTACATATCTCTCAATCTGAGGCGTTGCTAGTTGCGTGCGTGTTTTGCTTGACTGAGTGATATTCCACAGTCTGCTCGGAAACTTTTCAGTGAGTGTGTATGGGTCAACAGAAGAGAAAAAAAAACTTAGTCATGGCTTAGTGGTTAGAGAGTTTGACTCTTAACCCTAAGGTTGTGTGTTTGAGTCTCAGGCTGGCAATACAACGACTTAGGTGCTCTTGAACAACTCACTAAACCCCCAACTGCTTCCTGGGCGCCGCAGCATAAATGGCTGTTCACAGTGCATGTGTGTGTGTGTGCACTTTGGATGGGTTAAAAATTCTGAGTATGGGTCACCATACTTGGCTGTATGTCACGTCATTCACTCTCTTAATCAAGGCTAGTGTGTCGATTAATTATTTTAGAATATTACATAATTATGCATTGCCCGTTTGTCATGTATAATAGGCTATACCAACCAATCATGATCTGGCACAAGAAGCTCACATTTTTATTGGATAATAATGAGAAGTGTACCGGTAATTCTCCATTCATATCCATAAATCAGAAAATTATATGGTACAGACGAGCTTACATTTGTGGAGAGATCTGGATCTGCGGTTTGTCTCATTTTATAAATTAAATGATATAGATGAGAAAATGGATGCTAAATGACTACAATAACACTGCACAAACCTGTGCAGCACAAAAAGTTGCAATAATGGTAATCAGTAGGCCTATGCAATTAACTTATATTTATGTATGGTACACAGTTTACTATTTCATGAAATTATCATAAATAATGAAGCCTAAGTGCCACCTACAGGTCTATTATGTAATTTTAATACTTTAAGTATAGGCTTGCGAAATGGTGACGTGAAAAGACTTTATTATATTGTCATTTTTGATAATTATACAACATTATGTGTCTTATGTTAATCGAGTCGGTATTCATTTGATCAAAAATACAGAAAAAATGTATTTAAAAATAATAATTAATTTATACTCAATTTAAAATAATGTTTTTTTTTTTTTTTTGATTGATTGAACCAGAGATAATCCATCCACCTCACAGGTGTGGCATATCAAGATAATGATTAGACAGAATGATTATTGCACGTGTGCCTTAGGCTGGCCACAATAAATAAAAGGCCACTCTAAAATGTGCAGATTTATCACACAGCACAATGTCAAACACAGGGCACACTATTTAAATACATGACACAAAGGAACACACCCGGAAACAAAATAATTCATTAATGACTCACAACTGGGAACGAATACACATGATGAAATCAGGCATAGGAAGGACCAAATAAGGAAAACAGGAACATACATGTGCAACTATAGATTTTAATATTAGGTATATTACTTTTTTTATTTTAAATCTATATATAGTATAATAGTTGCCAAGGCAATATTTCTCATTTTAATTTAGTTAACATTGTATATTAAAATAAATACTTAAAGTGAAATAAAAATTAATAAAGACTTAAAAAAACCTACTAAAAATTCAAATGAAAATAGAAATTATATATTAGTCACTTAGTGATACTAAAATAACACAGCTTGGAAATCAAAATCAGTTGGTTTTAATTAAGCGCCAATGAGAAGTAACAAATGCAGAATTGCGGAGGATAGAGAAACACAAATTAGTCACAAATTAGAAGTACAAAAAGAGAAATTTTTTTAAATATAAATATTTATAATTGTTTTATATAAATTCATCTGAAAGACAAAAGTCATATACCTATAGGATGCCTTGAGTGTAAATCATGGGCTAATTTTCATTTTCTGAGTGAACTAACCCTTTAAAGATAGAGGTAAGATTGAAGAAGCGAAACATTTAATAAAAAACTGTTTTATGAGAAAAACGATCTACAGTAATATAAAGTGAGGCAAACTACAACTGTTTTCTCAAATGCTGCCATTTTTAATAGAAAATATGGTATCATTTACGTGATTCATGTAATTCCTAACTGAATGTGAAGAAAAAATTTGCATTTTCTATATTTTTTGGAATACAAATATGAGGGCCAGAAATACAAGAATAAGACCTAGAATCTCCTAACCCATTTCATTTCTTTAAAAAAAAAAACACCTCTAGAGGACGGAAATAAATGAGAGGCAGGACTTGCCCATAACTGTAATGCCCATGCACTACAGATCACCCTGCACTGCTAGTCTTACGATGTTTCACTTTGCACATGTAAAGTATAATGTGACGCACTCAAATAGGTTTTTTTTTTTCCTTTTTTTTTATGTATAGGTAAACATTTATATACTCAGTCAAAATCTGTAGGTTAGTTTTTTACTTCATTGTTGTATGTCTGTATTTATGTAGCACCACTGTATGTCCACACTTGTAGAGGAATGACAATAAAGCTCAACTTGAACATGAACTTGAACTTGAACTTGAATTTGAGTAATGTAATGTCAGAAGCACAAAGGGACTAAGCCACCTCCAAGAAATGTAATTATATTACATTGTGTAAAATTAAACCGCAATATAATACAAGTAAACTAATACGTAATATAAATATCAGCCCTATTTCCATAAGATAAATGCAGACACCGTTATATTAAAGTCTGGATTCAACCCTTACAAAGATCTGAGATGACCGAACACCTGTTGCCGACCCCTCAGAGCACCTCAGATGATGGCAACCCTGAACCAACACACCTAACTATGAACTTTTGTTATAGGTTTGATCGCAACATATAATCATTTTCATCAATAGCATTCATCGTTTTGTTTGAATACACGTCATTAACTGTTTGCTTTTTACTGTACATTTCTGCCTTAAGGACATCACCTTGACATAGCCACCACTGATAAGCTACTCCTAAATATAATGTAGAAACTTACATTTTCTGTGAAGCTGCTTTGCATTTGTATCGTGAAAAACACTATACAAATAAACCTGAATTGAACTGAATATATTCACGTGTAAACTGGATTCTCACACATACGATCTCCTCATATGAACAACTTTGCTGAACCCTGGCTGTTATATTTGAGATTATTTAAAAAAACTATATTTCTGCGAAAAAGTATTTTAAAAAAAAGTCATGTTTTTATGTGCTTAAATGCCTTAAAGTGCTTAAACCCTGATAATAGCTGCTTAAAGCTATATTTCTAATTCCTATTCAGTCGTGAGAGATACTAAGAAGGTTTTCTTTAACATTGCCGGAAATATAATTTAACAAACACATTTGGTGTAATGATTTTAAGTGTAAGGATCAATTAATAGGAGTTCATCTGTAGGCCTACTGAGGAATGATTTGGTATGTTTAAATTGTCTTATCTCTGTTTTCATGTAATTATGCATGCAGTGTAATTTGATATATAATGAATTCAAAATGCAAAACCGTTTCATTCTTTAAACAGTTTTTTTTCTGTTAATTAAGAGCACTTTTTCAAAATAGGTTAGGTTTATGACCCATTATGTAATAAGTAACGATGTGCAATAATAACTGCAATGCTGGTGGGAGGAATGAGGAAAAAGATTAAAAAGAGAAAGATTCACAAAACAATGCTCGGGTGTGGTGAAATAATCCTCTTGACTCACCTGATATTTCAGGTATTTCATCTGTAATACCTAAGTAAACTTAAAACTATAAGTTGATGCCTGCAATCATACTGTATAAAGTTCTTGTAACTCCTCCCCTACAACTCAGCTCCCATTCGCTGACTACTTTCATCAGCACATAAAAGACTGAACAAGAGTACAGTATTACATACATTGCTGCGGATCACAAGGCAAAATAAATTACAATCAAAATCCAAAAACCGAACAATGGATCCCAGCCAGTTTTCCAGTCAGCCTCCAGAAGCCTACAATTCATCTGGGAAATCAGGGATGCCTGAAGTGCCACCACCAGCATACCAGCACAATCCTGCTGGATATCCTCCCGCCTTTCCGAACCAGCCGGTCCCCCAGGGCCCGTACACCCAGGGGCCATATCCAGGACAGCCTGCGGTCACTGTACAGCCTGCTGTTTTTGTGACCGCCGCTCCACTGGCCAATCCAGTGCCAGATTACCTGCCCTATTCCATCTTCACCATGCTGTGCTGCTGCTTACCTCTGGGCATTGCTGCGCTGATTTATTCCATCTCAGTAAGTATATTAGTTTCATTAAATTTTGTTTAATTTCCTTAACATTTGTATAATCATTAAGTATAAAGTATAAAACATGTTTGTAGTATTTAATATAGTAATCATCTATCAAAGGTTGGTCAAAATAAATGGATGAATCATTCTTTCTAGATGGAAATATATTTTTATATTATACCTTATATCTTTTTGAACAAAACAGAAAAAAAAAATCTAAATGTCATGAAAATATGTTTTATGATTGGTAAAATAATTTATATGGTATATTTTATTTTATCACACACACATATATAAATATGTGTGTGTGTGTGTGTGTGTGTGTGTGTGTGTGTGTGTGTGTGTGTGTGTGTGTGTGTGTGTGTATATATTAAGTATGTGGTTGATCTATTATGTGGTTGATCTATTACCTAAAATGATATTGATTTTTTTTTTAAATCCCCTACATTGCTCCCATGCTGCCCAAATAATTTTAGTGAACATGTACTTAAACAATTTATGATTTTAATAACTAGAAAAAGGAAATACAGTTGACTGCTAAATAGGTGAGAGGCTTGTTAAAGCATAAGCTGTATTAGTGGTCACACTAATATGTAGACATTATAATAAGATCTTTCTTGTAACTTCCCTAACTGAACAATTAATTTCCTGTAAATGACTGCCAGCTGTAAAGATGAAGGTGTGGCATTGGATACACCCTGAACAACAGTGTTAAGGGGGAAAAAGTATTCACATTATATAAGTTATTATTACTGTTGTACTGCAGTATAAATCATTTCACTGAAAGAAAAAACAAAAAATTAATAAATTATATTCTTATATTAATTTATAGTCTTTCTGCAGGATACAGTTCACAAATCAGAATGCCTCTGTTCGACTAAATGAATCATCATTATAATGTTATTTTTAACAAGAAATACTGGTCAGGCCAGTAGATTGGGGACAGTGTTGGGAAGGTACTTTGGAAATTTAATATGTTACAGATTACAAGTTACCCTATTTAAAATGTAATAAATAATGTAACTATTTTGATTACTTTATTAAAGTAATGTAACAGATTTCATTTGATTACTTTTTGATCACTTTTCTAAATTTCTAACAAATATTTTCAGCTGTTAATCATTTTAAACATTTAAGCCTGGCCTTAACTTTACAGTACACAACACTGATTACTGTCAGACTTTTAAGCCTTCATCACTTGAATTAAGATTATAATAATTAAATTTAAAGCACCACCACTACAAAATCAGACTTTAGCAACACTTTATTTTGAGATCATTCAGAGATAAAAAATTAATATAAAATCATAAAATAGTTTTAATAGCCATGATACTGTTTTTTAAATTAAATCTTTACATAGCTTTGACAGAAACATACATTTTTAATCTTGAAAAATAAAGCTTGGCGTGTGTGTGTGTGTGTGTGTGTGTGTGTGTGTGTGTGTGTGTGTGTGTGTGTGTGAAGATATTTGTGTGTGTGTGTGTGCGTTTGTGAGACCCTGGACCACAAGACAAGTTTTAAGTGTCAATTTTTAAAAATTGAGATTTTTGCATCATCTGAAACTGAATAAATAAGCTCTCCATTGATGCATGGTTTGTTAGGACAGGACAATATTTGTCTGAGATACAAATATTTGAAAATCTGGAATCTGAGAAAATTGACTTTAAAATTGTCCAAATAAAGTCCTTTACAATGCATTTTACTAAACAAAAAATGTATTTAATTATTAACTAAATATCTTCATGGAACATGATCTTTACTTAATATCCTAACGATATTTTGCATAAAAGAAAAATAGATCATTTTGACATAGTATTTTTGGCTATTCCTACAAATATACCCGTGCGACTTAAGACTGTTTTTTTGGTCCAGGGTCAAATATACAGTATATATATACCATATTTTCCAGACTATAAGTCGCACTTTTTTTTCATAGTTTGGCTGGTCCTGCGACTTATTTATCAAAATCAACTTGACATGAACTGAGAGAAATGAACTAAGAGAAAACATTACCATCTACAGCCGCGAGAGGCCCCTCTCGCGGCTGTAGATGGTAATGTTTTCTCTTGGTTCTTGGTTCTAAATAAATACGACTTATAGTCCAGTGCGACTTATATATGTTTTTTTCCTCATCATGATGTATTTTTCGACTGATGCGACTTATACTCAGGTGCGACTTATAGTCTGAAAAATACAGTGTATATATATACTGTATATATATATATATATATATATATATATATATATATATATATATATACATCGCCAACAGTGTCTCTCGACCAGCACCTTTCTCCGGCTGGACGGAAGATTGCAATGGGCTGAAGCACTGTTGTTCCAAGAGACGGTGATCACCTCGTCTGTACAAAGTTTCATTAGTCATTTCAAGGAAGTGTTTGGGCGCCCCAACTATTACAGTTATGTCAAGGTAAAAGATCTGTTTCTGAGAATTCCCTGGAATTCCGAACTCTAGCTGCGGCAAGTGGGTGGAATGAAAAGGCCCTCCTTACGGATTAAACCCCATGCTTCACCTCCAGCTCGCCATTTATGATGACAATTTGGGGTTAGAAAAATTCATGCAACAAGCTCTCCGAGTTCATCTAAGATCACAATCCTGCTATCGAGAAACTCATGCTCCAGTCCCCGTTCCCCATCAGAACTTATCCAAAGAATCCTCAGAACCTAAGTCGGAAAAGACGCAAGTGGAAACCCACAAGCTGTCTCAAGCAGAACGTAACTGTCGGCGAAAACTAAACCTATGCCTCTACTGTGGGAAAAAAGGACATTTTGTACGAACATGCCCGTCTAGCCCGCCTCGTGTTTACATTGATGATATTCTCATCTTCTCCTGCATTAGAACCGAAAATCAATGCCATCTCTCCCAAGTACTCTAACGACTCCGAGAGATTTCCCTGTTCTTGAAAGCAGAGAAGTGGATTTTCCACCAGACCTCCATCAAATTCTTGGGTTACCACCTCTGCGAGAGAGGAGTTAGGATGGTTGACCATAAGACCCAATCCATCACCTCCTGGCCCACTCCTAAGTCAATCAATGATTTACAGAGATTCCTGGGTTTTGCAAACTTTTACCGCCGGTTCATAAACCAGTACAGCATGATAACAGTGCCATTAACATCGCTCCTGAAGGGGAAGCCAAAGACCCTTCACTGGACTCCCAGACGCTGAACATGCCTTTCAAACACTGAAAACCGCCTTCACCACTGCTCCTCTGCTCCATCATCCAGACCCAGCAAAGAAGTTCTTTGTCGAGGTGGACGCTTCAAAAACAGGTGCGGGGGCCATCCTGTCGCAGTACCCAGAGATCTCGTCCAAATCCATGCCTTGTGCATTTTTCTCCCGAAAATTATCCCCTGCTGAAAGAAACTACGATATTGGTAACCGCGAACTCCTAGCTGTGAAACTCGCCCTGGAAGAATGGAGACACTGGTTGGAGGGGGCTAGGCATCCGTTTCTCGTGCTTACCAACCACAAGAACCTCCAGTACTTTAAAGAAGCCAAGAGGCTTAACCATTGCCAAGCTCGATGGGCTCTGTTCTTTACCCGGTTTCACTTTCAGATATCCTACCATCCAGGGTCAAAGAACACAAGAGCAGATACCCTGTCACGTCTCCACACTCCCGAGGAAACCATAGAAGAACCAGAAACCATCCTTCCAACAAAGTTATTCATCAACCCCATCCAGTGGGACCTTGATGAACAGATCCTCGAGCTGTCACAAAACATGCCCATTCCTCCAGAGTGTGCCGCTGACAAAATCTACGTGCTTGAAGATCTCTGCACTTCCCTCATCTCCTCCACTCACTCATCTGTTGAAACAGGCTACCCCGGCATCAGCAAAACATACTCCACCCTTCAGCAGAAATACTGGTGGCCAAAAATGCAGGACGACAACAATAAGCTTAACTTCCAGTTACCACCCACAGACAAATGGTTTCAGGGACCAGTCAAACCCGGTCCCATCCATCCCACACCGATCACACTCCCCTGAGTACTAATCACCTGCACCTGCTCACCATCAGCAATCTCATCACAGCGCACTATAAAGCACTCACCACAACCCCAGTTCGATGTCAAGCCTCCAACAGGGACAGACCATAGACAATTGTCTGTGGATCGTCTAGTGGATTCAAAGACGTAATGTATATGCACCTTTTGAAACAATAACCTTTGTGTCCTTGTGCTACTGCCCCCAGGATTCCTGAATATTCATCTGTTACCTGAGTTCCAACGATCTTCCAAGTCTCCTGTGCAGGGCCGTCGCTAGTGGGGTGAAAGGTGGTGATGATTATAGGGGCCCACGGCTGAAGAGGGGCCCCCAACGATCTCAACAGAAAAAGATGTGAAGGAGCCCAATTCAGCACCGGCGCGCGGTGTTCTGTGTGCACAGGGCACATTCAAAGAGACGCATCTCAAAACCAATGAACACTGAATTTGCCTCTTCTTGCTTTGAATTGACAAATACATACAAAATGATGTCAAAATAGTCTTGGAAAGTATGTTCGAAAAAACTGTCGGTTATGTCTTAAGTGAAAGTTAACAGTGCAGAAAAAATCGGATGTGTATTATTATAATGGATGCATTGTCTCGTAAAGTGACCATGCCTAATTTTAATTTTAATGGTAATCCATGAAAATGAAAGCCAGAAAATCACTTACTGCTCTTGAATTAATTACTTTGTAGCTTTAACAATAATTAATCCACAGTCAAACTTATTATTCAGACACAAGATATAATTTTTTGTCATTTTTTTATTTGTGGGTGCAGAGCACTATTCATTTATGTAACCTACAACATAATAAAGCGAACTGTGAAATATTATACCCAAAAATTCTTCATACTGTGGACTACCAGTGAAATTGATAAACTATTTGGGACCAAAAATTATTCAGACACTTTGACCTGACCATGTTTTGCTTAAGTGTTTCTTCTTTAATTGCTAATTAACCACAGAGTGAACAAAATTAAGCATTGCTTGGTAAATGGTCAACAAAGTATTGAGAGTTGTGTAAATATTGGCATACTAACAGTTGTCTAAAGTTTTGTTTGATTGTAATCCATTACACACCTTTTTCTCAAAGTTTTCTGGCATTATCAAGATACATTTGTTCTGACAGTTTAACTGTAAGTTCTTGTTCTATTTTATTACCATGATCTAAACTATAGCAAATAAATTATGATAATGTGAGAAATGTTAAAGGTATCTAAATACATTTTGGTCTGACTGTAAAATTTATTTTACACTGAAGACTATGCAGTGCTATTTTACATTTGATTATTCGGTTTCTGTACTTACACTTACAGTACACATACAAACTTAAACAAGCTTAAACATGGTGTAAATAGTACAAATAAATAAATAGAATGAACATGCAAATTAAACCATTTCAAAAAGGGCCCACTGGTAGAACCTGCACCGGGGCCCCGTGAACCCCAGCTACGACCCTGCTCCTGTGTTTCATCCAAGCTCACTTGAAAACTTCTGCGTCTGAAAGAGAAAGAGAAAAGTATTAACGAACTGTGACTGTGTGGCATTGACATATCTGCGAAGGATGTACTCACCTGTTTTCAGCCTCGCACAAACCCAGTGATTTGCACCAAACCCGCACCTGAAACCACCGATTACTTACCTCGTACTTGTTATTCTGTAAATAAACACTGTAGTTGGATTCACTTACCTCTGCCTCTCATTACTATCCTGACACACAGAGTATGTTTTACAAGTAAATACACATATTTTAGTCTTTGTACTTTGTGCAAAATGTCACATTTAATTCAAATTGTTACTTATGGAAGCCTGTTTCTACCATGTGATAAAAATATAATAAATAATAATTTTTGTAAACAAAAAAAGTAAGTGCAACTTTGTATCAATAAAAAAAATTTTTTGGCAATTTTATTTCTCACAATTATTTTATCTAGCAAAATGTAGTAATTTTTGAGAACAAATATGGCTTACATCATATATTTTACAATTGTTTTCACAGACTCGAGATGCCAACAACTCAGGACAGCGAGAATTAGCAGAGAAGAACTCCAAAACTGCACGTACCCTGAATCATGTCGCCCTTGTTATTGGCCTCGTTATCATTGTAGTGATCATCATCAGCCAGATTGTGATTCGGACTGTTAGATAAAAGCTGACATGGTTATATGCAGATTACAAACTGATTTGATTTTCTGTATTTTGAATGTTACTAGTTCAGTTTATCATTACTCTAATATGCGTTGAGGCTAATTGTTGTATGTTTAAACCAATGAAAGCTACCACACAGTTTTCTGTTGACTTTACAGTACTGTTGTAATGTACTAAGACATTTATCTTATGTTACATATTTTGTGTGTAGCTGTGCTAATTATATATATATATATATATATATATATATATATATATATATATATATATATATATATATATATATATATAACTTAGCATATATGTGTATTTAGGTACATATGTACATAAATCTGACTATCTTTTTGTTGTTGTTATTTACCACCACATTTATCATGCATGAAGTGATGAGTCTGGCAGTTAATCTGAGAGGATTATACAACCCACATATTGAGTATCTTTAAACAAACACCCAAACAATTTAACAATGTGAGGATAAATTATTTAAAAAAATAAGTGACAAAATGATTTGAGTTATTACCCACAGTACCTGCCACATTTTAAGAAATGAATGTCATCAGAAAAGCACAACAACCAAAAATAACCCACTACAGAGACAGTTTCCAGTGCCAGCTTAAACAGAAATGAAAGTGTTGTCAAATAATCAAATCAGAAGGCACAAACAAACATTTTCTTTTTAAATCAGAAATGATGTTCTTTTAAAACACAGGTAAAGTTATAGACATGGACTGCTGAGACGAGGAAACTATAGTTAGTATTTATTGCTTGAATTCATTTTTTTTTTTTCAGAATAAAACATCAATTTTCTACATTTCTACAGTAATACCATATTGAAATAAATGACAAATCAAAAAAAAATAAAAGAAAGAAATACTTAAAAAATATATATATATTTGGTGTAGATTTAGTTTTCTATTATGTGAAATGTGGCTCAGCTTTTGTAAATAAAAACTGTAGCTGGAGGAGAGGAAGAGCCCAGCCCCAGGGAGTACAAGGACACATGCAAACCATGTTTGTGTTTTTTTTTATTTTTTACTAACACAGATATTGTTATATTAAAACAACAATTAAAACATCCATTTTTTAATAAAATCCATAAAAGTAATCACTCTCCTCAGATTTAAGGATTCATAATGAATACGCATCTGCAGTAGCCCACAGCTGCCAACAAACTCCCCCACACTAGGTGCTGAAGAACTGCAAATAAACAGCTTTCGTTTTAGAGCTTTGCTGCAGCCATCATCTTCTCAAGGTGCAAACATGAAATAAACCGCTTTGGTCATGTGACAATTTGCACTAATCATGCGAAACTGCACATATTTAATCGAGACCCTTTATTTTTTCCCTTATTTGCAGGAAGTGCACTAAAACATCAGTCAGTAAGGTTTTAGAACTTTTAAATGAAAACGTACTCTGATTTATTTCATCGCCGAAGCGAACCAGAGTGAATCGTGCGCACGGCAGAGAACGCAGTACTCGTTCGTTGCGTTTAGTAACCGAGTACGTTCTCTTACGAGAGCTCTCTCGTACTGCGTCTTAGCTAAGACGCTACGGGAACCCAATGTAAAACGCCGTGCGCGCAGGGATCACACACCAATAAACGCCCAGGATTTACAGTGCACCGTCACTGAGGGACTCACAGAGAGTCCAGGACAGAAAAGGGGGAAAGCCCTCCGTCCCATATCTAGCAGCATCCTTAGATGCGGCAATATGACATCACACAGCCGAGGTAAGGCCTGACCAATGTGGCAATGTGGGTCTTACGCAATACTGCCCATATAACAGTCGGCAGCGCTCATGAACTCATTCCCTCAGGGCCCTGATTCGACTATACCGACAGCAGCCTTGCTTGCAAGGCGGGAACCTCCAGGTTATAGAACCTGATAAATGTAGACGGCGAGGCCCAACCTGCCGCCATACATATATCCTGCAAGGAGATCCCAGTAGACCACGCCCACGACGAGGCGACGCCTCTTGTGGAGTGTGCTCTGATGCCCAACGGGCACTGCAGGCCCCTGGAAGCGTAAGCTAATGCTATGGCGTCAACTATCCATCTGGATAGAGTCTGTCTCAAAACAGCCATTCCCTTGGAACGTCCACCGAACGAGACAAACATCTGCTCTGTCTGCCGAACGGCAGCAGAGCGAGACACATAAGCTCTTAAAACCCTGACAGGGCAAAGAAGACTCGAGTCTCTATCCTCTCCTGACACCGGCAGGGCAGACATGGCAATAACCTGAGCCCGAAACGGCTTGTTGAGGGATTTCGGCACATAACCGTGCCTAGGTTTGAGTATGACCCTTGAGTCATTAGGCCCAAACTCCAAGCACGACTGGCTCACCGAGAGCGCGTGCAGATCACCCACATGCTTCACTGAAGCGAAAGCCAACAAGAATACTGTCTTGAACGACAGATGCTGAAGGCTAACTGATTGGATAGGCTCAAAAGGGGGACCCTTCATGGCCTCCAAAACCGCCGTGAGGTCCCACATAGGGACTGATGGAGGTCTGGGAGGATTCAGCCTCCTAGCTCCTCTGAGGAACCGGATGACCAAATCATTCCTTCCTATTGACTGACTGAGCGCTGTTTCAGAAAACGCTGCGATGGCCGCCACATAAACTTTGAGCGTGGATGGGGCTCTGCCCTTATCCAACAGCTCATGCAGGAAGGAGAGAACCTCCGTCACCTCACAACTAAGGGGTGAACATCCTCGAGCTGTGCACCAGCTGGAGAACACCGACCACTTCGAGGCATACAGACGTCGTGTCGACGGAGCTCTAGCCTGAGTGATGGTATTTAGCACTCCCACTGCGAGGTCAGCGGGTAACCGTTGAGCGCCCACACATGGAGGGACCACAACTCCGGTTGAGGGTGCCAAATCGAGCCCCTGGCCTGCGAGAGGATGTCAGCCGGACTGTTTGCGGGTGTAGAGACCATTTGCCCGTAGGAACATTGCCTCTGGACAGCCTGTCTGGACCCAGATTCTGTAGCCCAGGCACATGCACTGCCCTCAGTGAACGCACATTGCGCTGAGCCCAAACCAGGAGGCGTTCCACTAGCCTGTACAGGTTTCGGGACCCGAGACCGCCCTGGCGATTTATGTAGGACACCACAGACATGTTGTCCGAACGGACTAAGACGTGGTGATCCTTGATATGAGGACAAAAGCGCATCAGCGCGTTCTCCACTGCCAGCATTTCCAGACAGTTGATATGATGGAGCTTTTCCCGTTCTGACCATAGGCCAAAGGACGGTCTGCCCTCGAGCAGCACTCCCCATCCCGAAGTGGAGGCGTCCGTCGACACCATCTTCACATTCGGGGAAGTCCCCAGGCTTACACCTGATCGGTACAAGCCGTTCGCTGTCCAAGGTGCCAGAGCCGTGACACAGCTCTGATTGACCTTGAAATGCAGCCGGCCAGACGCCCACGCTCTGCGCAGCACCCGTGCCTTCAGCCAGAACTGCAGGGGGCGCCTGCGGAGCAGGCCCAGCTGCAGAGCCGGAGATGCTGAGGCCATGAGGCCCAGCATCCTCTGACAGTGTTTGAGCGACACGTCATGGAACACGAGTTCAGAACTATACCCAGAAACAGAATCGTCTGACTGGGGTTCAGCGAACTCTTCGCCCATCGATCGAGCAAAACGGCCCTGTGGTCCACGAGCTCCGCTCGTGATCGGGCCAGAACCAGCCAGTCGTCCAAATAATTCAGCACTCGCATGCCTCTGAGCCTGAGAGGAGCGAGCGCTGCATCCATGCATCTCGTAAACGTACGAGGAGCCACGGACAAGCCGAACGGCAGGACTGTAAACTGGTATGCCTGGCCCTCGAAGGCGAATCTCAAATATCGCCTGTGGTTTGACGCTATCTGTATTTGAAAATATGCGTCCTTCAGATCTATTGACATGAACCAGTCCCCTCTGCGAATCTGCACGAGGAGCTTCCTGGTCGTAAGCATTTTGAAACTGCGTTTCATCAATACCTTGTTCAGCTGTCTTAGATCCAGTATGGGCCTGAGACCCCCGTCTCTCTTGGGCACCAGAAAGTATCTGCTGTACAGCCCTCCCTCGCTTTGAGCTTGAGACACAGGCTCTATAGCCCCTTTGCTCAACAGTTTTGATATTTCGGCCCGAAGTATGTGTGCTACTTCTGTTTTGACCGTAGTTTCGACGCGCGCTGAAAAGCGCGGAGGGCGTCGAGAAAACTGTAGCGAGTAGCCTCTCTTTATAATGCCTAGCACCCAAACCGAAACCCCTGGAAGCGCTGACCATGCATCTGCATGAATGGCTAAGGGCTGGATGCGAAGCGCGCTCTGTTGACCGGGCAACGGCAGCGCTCGGGTGTGCTGCGCATTTGAGGCGGGGAGCGCGCTGATCACAGCGGGCAGATCGCTCCTCCTCGACCCCGTCTCGGTGCTTAACCGACTGGGGGAAGGCTGAGCAGGTCCCGTGGGACTCGATATGTTTGCGAGTAACTGTGGGCTGCATATGTGCACATTTACCACTTTCAACTCGCTGTCTGCTTGTGCAGAGCGCACATGCACGGGCCTCGGTTTTACAGAGGCCGCGCGCCGTATGTGACATAGTGTATGTGGGCACTGAGGGGTTGGCACGCTTACTATGCGGCGCGCTCGACCGATCTGTGTCGATCTTATGTGCGCGAGCCCTGTGTGCAGGGCTGTGCTTACATGTGGAGATGGGCACTGAGGAGTGGGCATCGTCACCGCATTTATAGCACCATCGGCTGTGGCAGGACGAGCGTGCATGGATTTCGTTTTTACAGAAACCACATGACGCGTGTGACATAGTAATTGTGGGCACTGAGGGGTGGGCACGCTTACTATGCAGTGTGCGCGATCGACTTGAGTCGCTTTTATGGGCGCAGGCCCTATGTGCAGGGCTGTGCTTACATGTGGAGATGGGCACTGAGGAGTGGGCATCGTCCTTACATTTATAGCACCATCGGCCGTGGCCGGAACACCAGAAAACACACTCTTTTCGTGAAACATCTGGGCAGCCGTGATAACGGCTTTTGTGTGCAGGCAAGCGGGCACTCGTGCAGGCTTGCGCATTGCAGAAGACACTGAGGCAGTCACAACTCTTGGAACTGCAACAGCGGCGCGCTTGGGTCAGAGCTCGGGTCAGAGCTTTCGGGGCTTCTGGCTTCATCGCAATCCTCTGCCGCGGCTCCCGCGGCGCGGGGCGACGGCTTGAAGAGCGAGAACGGGGTCCCGAGCTGCGTTGCTGACGCTGTCGCGATGACGCAGTTGGAGGTGGTGGGCGTGGCTGAGAGCTCTGTGGGGCCGGCCTAGAGCGGCTAGCTGCAGAACCGGAGCGCTTCGGCAAGAAGTGCTTGAACGCCAGCGAAGCTTTCAGGGCCTCGGCGAATCTCTCCACAAACTCGTTGACAGATGATCCGAAGAGGCCAGCAGGAGTCAGCGGCGCGTTGAGGAACGCAGCGCGCTCAGATTCCTTGATGTCAGAAAGCGTCAGCCACAAATGCCTCTCAGTCACCGTAGCGGAAGCCATAACCCGCCCCATGGCCTGTGCAGCGGACTTAGTAGCGCGGAGGGAGAGATCCGAAGCACTCCTCAGATCCGCGAGACAGATCGCTTCAGGTCCCATCTCATCCAGCTTGCGGAGGAGATCGCCCTGGAAAATCTGCAGCGTGGCCATGGTGTGTAGCGCAGACGCAGCCTGCCCAGCAGCAGAGAAGATCCGTGCGAGCAGCGATGACGTCATGCGGCAGGCTTTGGATGGCAACGCCGCCTTAGTCCGCCGTCCAGCAGAGGGCGGGCAAAGGTGCGCTGCTATAGCCTGTTCCACCGGCGGAAGTGACAGGTAGCCTCTGTTTTTAGCACCGTCCAGTGCGGAGAATGCTGGCGAAACAGATGAACAGATTCTCGCCGAAAATGGAGCGTTCCAAGCTTTCGCCACTTCTTCGTGAAGCTCAGGAAGAAAGGGGGCTGCTTTGAGCTTGAAGATGAACGCTCATCCGGGAGATAGCTACCATCCAGCCGGGAACGTGAAGGGGGCGCTGGTGCAGACCACTCGAGGCCGAGGCTCGCTGCGGCCAGCGCGAGCACTCGCATCAGCTCTTTATCGATATCCCCCCGTCTGCTGGGCCTCTGAGCAGAGTGCGCGAGATCCACGGAGCTCGCCCAACCCTCACTGCCCGAAGCAAGCAGAGAGCACGTGTCCTCTTCCTTCGACGCGGGCCTGAGATCCACTTCCTCGGATGACGCGTCGGCAGACAGCGGACGCTGAACATCGGGAAGCGATGCAGGGGAGGCCGTCGAGGCGGAGGGAACCGGCGAGCTCGGCCGAGCTGGAGGCGGTTCCGGTAGGCGCTGCGAGCGGCGCTTCTTACGGCGCTGCGGCGCAGCGGATGATGCAGGCTTCGAGAAGGATGCCAGGCGAGTCCTCAGAGTCACCATAGGCAGTAGCTCGCAATGAGGGCAGCCGCCGTCAGCGAGCGCGAGCGCTGCATGGTCCTCACCGAGACAGGAGACGCAGATGACGTGACGGTCTCCTTCGCTGAGGGGGGCTCTGCATGAGCCGCACGAGGGCATCTTTAAAAAGACGCAGCTCTTTTTGTGAGTGTGCGTCGCAGGGCGAACACACACAGGACATATAAGGATACAAGGATATAAAGGATATAGGCGCCGGACAGCGCAGCAGGAACGGCAGTGGAAGACGGCAGTGGAGCCCAGCAGCTTCAGAATGGCTCGTCCCGCTGATATGCTTCTCAGACGGCGCTTGCTTCCTCCGTGATCCAGCGATGCGTGAGCTTCGCTGAAGAGATGAAAAATCAGGTGAGTCAGCCTTTTCGAGCTCCTTTTATAGGTTGGGCCACACCCGTTTCGGCGGGAAGTGGCAAGAAGGGCGCGAAGCGTTATTGGTCTGATGTTGCATCAGCCTGCGCTCCATAGGCTGTGCAGTTGCCGCAGAACAAGCCAATAAGCGGACGAGCCGTCTCGCCTATGGCTGTGTACTGCTGCAAATGCGCTTTACAAAAATACAAAATTAAGGATAATTTTTTGCTTCAGTATTTCGTGAAAAGAGACTTTTCCCGTAGCGTCTTAGCTAAGACGCAGTACGAGAGAGCTCTCGTAAGAGAACCTTTTTTATGGTCACTATTGTGACCGGCGGGATTAAATGGGTTAACATTTAGTTTTCTTCTGAAGTAAAGGAAACCGCGATTGTGAACCCACAAGGAACGCACATTGTAGGCTAGGTTGAAAACAGGGGTAAAGTTCTTGGCACTCAGGGGCGTCATGTACTCATTATTTTTGAGGGGGCACGAGTTTTGGGGGGGGGGGGTCGTCATGTGACACACAGCAACCACAGCAGCATGTATATTTTTTTTTTTTCATTTTATTCGAAACATCCCCAAAACGCATTAACTATAGTCTATCATGAAATATCTTGATTCTTGATTCTTGATTATGTTGGTCTATAGTGGGCGATGCTCAAAGTAATAATATAATCTATTAAATATTCATTAAAACCTGTGTACTAACATTTTTAATGACTGAGTTCATATTTAATGTAAATTTAACAATACTAATCATAACACTTTTATGGTGCAGAAAGTGAGCAAAGAACATTTACATTATCAAAAAACATTTTCCCTGACAGTCTAGTTCAAGCACACTCGAAAACTCCCATTAAAATCACTGACGCTGTTTACACTATGAAAGTAATATATCTTTTGTAATATATCGTAAACACTTTTGCACTTTGTTGTTTCTGACGAGAGAATTCGCAAAAAAGAGGTACTCAGTCAGCGAGCCAGTGAAGAAAACACTGCATTACAGCGATGACTCATCTGAACAGCTCTGATTGGTCATTGCATCATGAGCATCGTCTGTAATTGGTTAATGCGCAGTTCTGTACGTCTGTATTTGGCTCAGCGCCAGCCAGCAAACGCATATTTGATTTTTAACAGCTGATGATATGACGCACTGAACGCTCTAATTATGCAGGTGTTATTGTATTAAATGTAGAAAATATTAATCGGCTGTTTATTTATTCATTTAATGTCTTTTGGAAGCTGCATTAAAAATCCAATTGTCTCAAAAATCTGAGGTGGCACGTCACGCCCCCTCACGTTGAATAGGGATGACGCCTCTGTTCACTCCTCCCCTACAAATTGCATTTGCTGACTCGCATCATCAGCACAGACAAGCCTGAGCCAGACAAAAGAAATACATCTCAGCAGATCACAAGGCAAAGGATATTTCAATCAGAATCCAATAATCTGAAGAATGTATCCCAGCCAGTCTTTTAATCAGCCTCCAGGGGCCTTGAATTCATCTGAGAAATCAGCAATGTTGTATTCTTCTTCACCACCACCACCGTACCAGGCCAATCCTGCTGGATATCCTCCCTCTTTTCCAAGCCAGCCGGTCCCCCAAGGCCCCTACACCCAGTGGCCGCATCCAGGACAACCCGTGGTTGCTGTTCAGCCTGCAGTATTTGTGACAACCACTCCATTGGCTAATCTAGTGCCAGATTACTTTGCTTACTCTATTTTCACCATGCTGTGCTGCTGTTGGCCTCTGGGCATTGCTGCACTTGTTTTCTCCTGCTCTGTAAGTATTAGTCCATGTGCTTTACTTTTATTTCATTTCTTTATTTAGATGACAAATTGCTTCTAAATTGCTTCTTTTGTCAGAACAATTGTTGGGTTGATTATTATGTTTTTAAAGTTTTTCTGTTTTGAGCCTGAATAATTAATTGATCATTATCCTTTCATTGTTCTGCACTGTGGTTTGGAGAATGAGTTGATGAATTATATATATATATTATGTAATTAGAAAAAAAAATTCTTATATGATTATAGTAAACAGAGTGTATTTTTTAACACAGCAGTAATTTATTGAACATGACATAGCACTTTAAACTATTTTGTAACTAAGATACGGGTGATTGCCAAGAAGGCTATGCAAGCCTGTTAAATAGTCTGTAATAGTACTGTACTTGTGGTTAAAATGATATGTAAATAAGACAAGCTCTGTCATGTAACTGCCATGTTCCATAGATAAAGTGCGTGTACAAGTGGGTGTGTTCTTCTGTCTTTCGGTTTCCAGTAAATGACGGTCAGTTGGTAATAGGTGTGGCACTGGAGACCCCCTCAACAGCAACAGATCTTTAAGAAAATATATAGACCTATATTTTTAGTTTTAGTTATTTTGACTGCTTTAGAGCTGAATAGATCATTTCAATTATAAAAATAAATAAATAAAAACAAGGAAACTATCTTTATTTTTAAATTGCTAGCAAAACTGCATGTTTTCAAGTAGGCTAAAGGCAACACATTGAAATTTGAAGGTGGTAAGACCGTGTGTCTTGATTAAACATGTTAAAGAAACGTGGTATAAAGGGGAAGTTCATTCAAAACCTAAAATTAACCCATTATGTACTCACCCTCAATCCATCCTATATATATATATATATATATATATATATATATATATATATATATATATATATATATATCCTGCCACTTCTAAGCTTAATTATAGCAGTGAATGGTGGTCGAGGTTTTGAAGCCCAAAAAGTGTATCAATCCAACAGATCTTGGGGGTTAATAAATGTCTGAAGTGGTGTAATGGTGTAAGAAAAACATCAAATTTTTCAGAGAACTGGCAAATACACTGTAAAAAGGGAATTTTTAAAGTTATAAATAAAACAAAGACTTTTATATTGTTTTATCAGAAAATAAGACTTTCTACTTAAATTTGACTCTTTGAATTGAACTTGATTTTTTTTTACAGTGTCTAAAATGTGTTGAGTTTTTAAGTTAATCTGAAGAGCTTGATTAATTGGTTCAGGTGCATTAGAACTGGGTTAAGACCGCTGTTTGCTGTCTCTGTTTACACTCTGTCAATACAATAATGCAGCCTGAACTGGTCAAACTGATAGAAACGAACAGCCAGAATACAAAGCAAACAACTTAGAATGATGACCCGTGAACAAAACTATTTTATTTAACAACTCAGATCAGTAAAATGAAAGGTTTTCTGCAACCTTCTGGATTTAATGGCCTATTATTTGACAAGAATATTAACCATAATAATAGTAATTGGCATTAATACTAATAAATAAAATATGAAATGTTTAAAAATGTATGACATCTAGGTGTAACTTGGTAATATATTTAAATATAATAAATATATATTTAAATATATAGATACAAACATGTTGTGTTATGTTGTGTTGTTTGCTTGTTGGTACAGCATACATTTACCATCAAATAAACAGTACTTAATACAACCTAAAAATCTTCCATCAAATAAAAACAAAGCATTAAATGTTACTAAGAAACCCATCCACAGAATGGAGTTTGCCCGCTCTTTTGAGTACTCCCCCATCTGCCATTGGCTCAAAGCAACTCAGAGAACAGAAGTGGCTGACGCTGTGTTTCCCAATTGCTTTTACAGACTAGAAATGCCAACTTCGCAGGACAGCGAGAATTAGCAGAGAAGAACTCCAAAACGGCGCTCAACCTGAATCATGCTGCCTTCGGTATTGGCCTCATTTTCATTGTAATGTGTATTATTGTCAAAATTGTGTTGTGAGTTGATAAATGCCAATAAATACAGATTTGATTCTATGGATTGTAAATCCTGTTTGCTCAATGTCAGTATAGCCTGTTTATGACATATGCTATAAGGCTGATTATTGTATGTCTAGACTTTTTTTGGTTATCTTGTATGCAGCTGTGCTAATTTGAGCTTTTTATTACATACATTTTTATTATCTAAGTACATGTATTGACATAAAATACATTCACTGCCTATATCTTTCAAATGACTGTATATGAATTATTTTCTTACTCAATCACAGCCACTATCAAAACTCTTCATGTACACTTTTTTTTTCTTTTTTTAAAGTATTGTTAAACTTATGTTTAAAACCTTGAATAAACAAATAGATAAATATCTGATTAGCAATTTGCTGCATTTCCACAGTAATACAAATAAAATATTTTCAAAGATGTATGTATTAGTCAATTTTATTACCATCAATACACAATACACAGCCCTTTTTACACATACAGTCTTTACTGTTAAATTTTGTATTTTTAAAAATAATATATATATTTGCAATAATTCCAGTAAATTCGTACTGGCGATGCACTTCTATTCTGGGCCAGTCATAACATTCTGATGCAGTTTCAGATTGGAAAGGAAGCAAGCTGAAACAACCAAATACGAAAACTAATGATGAATGGTTATATTAGTGATGAACCAAAAAATATCCGTGCCAAATTTTACAGTGATTTTTATACTTCTAAATTATCCCAACAACATATGAATGATTTCTTTAAATCTTTACCTAATATAAACCAGCTGAGTGACTTAGATAAACATTTTTGTAACGCCTCTATCACACTGAAGGAGATAGAGGCAATTAACTCTTTAAAAGCCAACAAATTCCCCAAAACAGATGGACTCAGCTCAGAATTTGACATGCTTTTATAGTCATAGTATAGCACCATTCTTGTTAAAGGTTTATGAAGAAAGTATAAAAAAAATAGCTCTAGCCACCTTATGTCAAGGATTAATAACGCTTTTCCCCAATTTAAATAAAGATCCCCTCTTTTTGAGTCCAATTGGCTTCAAATTACATTATTAAATAATGATTATAAAATAATAGCTTAAGTTCTAGCAAAAAGACTGAAATATGTTTTGAACTCCATACTTGACAAAAAAACAAAAAAAAAAGGCACATACTACATATGTTAAATTATTCAGATTTAATAGACAGTGATTGCTTCATTTTCATTTTAGATTATTACAAAGCTTTTGACACATTGGAACACAAATTTTAATTTTATGGCTCTACAAAAAATTGGCTTTGGCGATGCATTTTCACAGGATGCTCCAAATGCTATACATAAACAGCTCTATCAAATTAAGTAAGAACTTCACCTAGATTCTTTTTAAAACGAGGAGTTCGACAAAGATGTTCAGTTTTCCCTTACCAGTTCCTAATTGCAAAACAGTTCCTTAGCACACATATCAACAATTGTCAGTTAAAGATTATCACAATTGGCATCACTAAAGTAAAAATTAGTCAATTAGTGGACGATACAGCTTTATTCTTCAATGATTCATCACAAATTCCATTTTTCTGAAGCTTTGGGATTAAATTTAAACTTTAATAAATGCAAATTGCTACCAATTAAAAATTGCTCTCTTAGAAAACAATTTAAGAAATTTAAATCGCATCATATGACCCCTACAGTGAGCGAGGTCTTTTGTTCAGGTACTCAGAATTTCTTTCCCAACACCAAATACCAATAACCCCAAAATAATTTGCTACAGTTTTGGGAGCTATCCCCTCTGGTTTATTTATGCTTTTTAAAAACTGTAATTACTCCCCAGTATCTTCTGCATCCTTTCCTAAAGCTTGTGATACTCCTGTTGGTCGGAAGCCAAAAATTATAAAAATCTTTTTTTTCTTAAGAATCTGGGGCAAGCTAAAGTTCAAACCGGTGAGGAACGTTTTGCTACAGTTTCCAGTTTTAACAACATGTTTCCTGGAATTGGTTTGCCACAGGGTTTGAGATACTTTCCCTTTCATAGGTCACTTCGATGCTGCGGTGACGTCACCACGTATGGGAACACCTTCGGTGTGGCGAATGTCTGAAGCCCTATACCATCCCGCCAATCCTATTGGCCAAATAGCGCGTGGCACCGCCCATGCATGCGTACGCATATATATACCCAGACCCAGAGAGGTTGAACGCCGACAGGCGCCCGCGCGCTCTCGTTCAACCTCCTCTCACCGCCAGCGAGTAGCCTCTCGGGAGGAGCCTTCACCTATGGCGCCCCCTCGCAAGGATTGGGGCCCTAGAGTTGTTCCACCGGCTCAACAACGCCAACGAAAAAGGCTGAACCTGAGTTCGACGGCTAACGCCTCTCGTTCTCGGGCACCGAACAGCAGCTCCTGATCCTTTTGCTGCCTGCCAGGGACTGTGCCCTCCGCTAGAGAGCGCTGTTGGACCGCTTTCGCGCATCCAACACTCTCATTGCAGTCCCCACGCTCAAACTCTGACTGTTTCGCCGCAAACAGCGCCTCGAACAGCACTGGGGCGAACTACAACGCCAAGCACTCCCTCAGACACTCTGCGCGATCCAGCTTTAAGAGCTCGGGGGAAGCTTCAAGGGGTCTTTCACGAACGGCCCGTCATGACGGCTCGCACAGCCGCTGCTTTTTCGCTAGAGGCAGAGCCCGATGTTCAATCTGTTGGCCTAACTCCTGCCGTGGACACGTTTCAGGATTACGCACAACGAGATGCAACGACTACTATGCATATACTTCCCCTGTGCACAGACACCGCGAGTTTTTCGTGCCCTGACATTTCAATGTGTGCGACAGCGTTGCAGGAAACTGACATTTTGAGACCGCTAACATTGTTTCGGGCCGCGTGGGAACGCTTGCCCGGCATTTCTCAATGGGTGTTACGCACAATTTGTCACGGATACACCATTCAGTTTCGGAAAGGCCCACCCCCTTTCTGCGGAATTCTTTCCACGGTGGTCAAACCGATGGATATAGCGGTGTTGAGACGGGAGATGTCAGCTCTACTGAGCAAAGGGTCTATAGAAGAAGTACACCCCTCTCAGATGGAGTCAGGGTTTTACAGCCGTTATTTTGTGGTACCAAAAAAAAGACGGCGGATTACGACCCATTCTGGATTTACGCCGTTTGAATCTTGCTCTCAGGCCGAGCAAATTCAAGATGTTGAATGGGATTTGTGCTTCCCGAGAGACTGTCACGACAGATGCGTCTTTGACCGGTTGGGGGCCTGTTTGTCAGGGGCGCCCAGCCCACGGAGTGTGGACAGCGGCACAACGCAGCTGGCACATAAACATATTGGAACTACTGGCGGTCTTTCTGGCTCTCCAGTACTTTTCGAGTCTACTGATCGGCCGTCATGTGATTCTCAGAACGGACAACACAGCGGTTGTGTCTTATCTGATTCATCAGGGAGGATTGCGTTCTCGCCCCCTGTGCAGGCTGGCGAGACGTATTCTTCTTTGGTCTCAAAACAAATTTTTGTCGATCCGGGCTGTTCACATCCCCGGACGACTGAACTTCGGAGCGGATTTACTATCCAGACAGACTTTGGAGCGGGGGGAATGGAGATTGCACCCCCAGACGGTGAATCACCTATGGCGGATTTTCGGGGAAGCGAAAGTGGATTTATTCGCGTCGAGCACGACTACCCATTGCACGCTATGGTTCTCCCTATGCCCTCCATCACCCCTGGGTTTGGATGCACTAGCTCACAGCTGGCCCAGGACCAGTTTGTATGCGTTTCCCCCGATTCGTCTGATCCCAGAGGTATTATTCAGAATACGGCGGGACAGAGTGGGACAGCTGCTGCTGGTGGCTCCGCGATGGCACACACAGCCGTGGTTTGCGGATCTGATCAATCTGTTAGCGGGCTGTCCGTGGGAGATTCCCCTCAGACAGGATTTGTTATCGCAAGCACAAGGACGGATTTGGCACCCTAGGCCAGATCTATGGAATCTGTGGGCGTGGCCTCTGAGCGGAGTGAGTTAATATATCCCGGTCTTTCTGCTGAGACCACCGAGAATATACTAAACTCTAGGGCAGCTTCTACGAGACGCCTATATGCTTTCAAGTGGAAACTGTTTATGACTTGGTGCGAAACTCATAATGTGGATCCAGTTTACTGCCCAGTGGCTTCAGTACTGGAGTTTCTTCAGGACCGTTTTTCGGACGGAGTGACACCAGCCACCCTGAAGGTTTATGTGGCGGCTATTTCAGCTTACCACGAGTATATAGGTGGTGTCTCAGTGGGTCGTCATCCACTGGTTTCTCGCTTCATACAGGGTGCGCGACGGCTGAGACCTTTCCGCCCTGTGCGAGTTCCTGCATGGGATTTATCCATTGTGTTGCTTGGTTTGTCAGGGCATCCGTTTGAGCCCCTGGAGACTGTATCGGATAAAATCCTGACTCTGAAGACACTTCTTCTCATGGCTTTATCCTCCCTCAAAAGAGTTGGGGATTTGCAGGCTCTCTCTGTCTCACCCTCGTGCATGGAGTTTGCACCGGGCTCTGTGAAAGTGTTGTTGCGACCTAGGCCTAATTATGTTCCTAAGGTCGCATCTAATCCCTTTCGTTTTCAACAGGTGGTCCTGGAGGCTTTTTCCCCTGCTGGGGCGGAGTCTGGGGATCTGAGTCCTTGCCCTGTGAGAGCCTTAAGGACTTATGTGGATCGTACTGCCCCTTGGCGTAAGTCTGACCAGCTGTTTGTCTGTTTTGGACAAAAGAATAAGGGCCATGCAGTTACGAAACAGCGCATGTCCCATTGGCTGGTGGAGGCTATTTCCTTTGCCTATGAGGCGCGAGGGCTCGCTTCGCCCTTAGGAGTTAAAGGCCATTCCACAAGAGCAGTGGCTTCTTCTCAAGCCTTTCTCAGTGGATCCTCTATGGATGATATTTGTGCTGCGGCAGGCTGGTCCTGACCGTGTACTTTTATCAGGTCTTACAGTCTGGATGTGAGGATGGCTCCTGGCTCCCGGGCTCTCTCCGCTTGAGCAGATGCTTCCTTGGATCCCAGCTATCAGGTACGTCAGGCGTTATGGTATAGCGTTCCCATACGTGGTGACGTCACCGCAGCATCGAAGTGACCTATGAAAGGGAACATCTCGGTTACGTATGTAACCTTGGTTCCCTGAATAGGGAACGAGATGCTGCGGTTCTGGCCGTGCCATACCTTGATAGCTTTCTTCTTCTTCTTCACTCATGAAATCTGAGGTAAATGGTGCGCGGCACCAGGTATATATATGCGTACGCATGCATGGGCGGTGCCACGCGCTATTTGGCCAATAGGATTGGCGGGATGGTATAGGGCTTCAGACATTCGTCACACCGAAGGTGTTCCCATACGTGGTGACGTCACCGCAGCATCTCGTTCCCTATTCAGGGAACCAAGGTTACATACGTAACCGAGATGTTTTCTCTTGTTTGGTGGGTTTGTCAAAAATGTCAGCCCAATCAGCAGCAACATGTATACAAAGGATGCAGTATTAAAGAGACTGCTAGCACAGAGAAATTAACATCAAAATAAATCCACAAGAGCAAGTAGATTGTTTGCACATGTTTAATTACATTAAAAGCAAAATAACTGCATCAATAAGAGCACAAGAATAGATTAGGAACATCTGTCTAAATGTTATTTAGTAATTGCAATGTTTTCTTGTCCATATCCTTTTTTTAGGAAGGTGCGCTAGACAATAATGTATGTAACACAAAAATACTGTATGTATTTATATATTTTGTTCATGATGGTTTAGTTTTCTGTGATTCCCTCTCTCCTGCCTTGTTTGTTTCTATGGTTTTTGATTAATTGGCTTATTCATCATTATTAGTTAACTCCCTCCACCTGTTTTCCATTTATCAGATGCCTTACTTAAAGTATTCTTTCTGTTCAGTATTTTGTCGGTTATTAGTTCATGATAGATGTTGCATACATGGAATACAATATTAAAGACTTTCATTGTGGATTATCCTGGTCTTCTTTGTTTTCATGAGAGACTGTAACAATTGTATCATGGAGTGACACTTTCATAAGCTTTTCTATACCCCTCTGAGTATATAATGGTAGATATTATGGCACAACAACAGTGATCAGCAATAATGATAAGCCTAATACTCACAATAAAAATTATGAGGTCAAATACAGTAGCCTAGATCATAAGCAAAGGGACTTATTTTATAACCACTATATTATGTTATTTATTTACCAAAGAAAACCTTGTATAATGCTACCTGCTGTTAGTGTTTTAGGAGTGACAAGATGTGTTGAAAATATTTGCTTGTGCAATGGGAGAATGATTTGATTTCAGACATGTATTAAGTGATCGGGACGTTTTTGTGCATTCTGAATGTGAAATTAACTGAGGTTAAAAGTTGGTAAGGGAAACTGTAAAAAAAAAAAAAAAAAGAGTGACCTATATTGAAAAATGTCTATTGTACTAATAGAGTTCAATAGAACTAGCAACCATATTTAGCTAACAATGCTTTCAGGAAACTCACCCCTGAGCAGTAGGTCAGATTTTCCAATCATTGGCCTAATTTAACCCCTGGTGAAGTGGTTAATGGAATTACTGCATCTCAAAATGACCATGGTAATTTCCTGTATCTGTGCATATCAACAATATCCACTTAGTTCATGTTTTTGTGACTTCCTGTGGAACAATTAATTTCTCAATATAGTGTACTAAGTGACTCTTTAAACAGCAAACAGCTTTTTTCCCAAAAAAATTAGTTTTTAAAACATCTTGTTGAGAAAGACAGAATTCTTCTTATTCTTCTTTATGGAAATGGTGGATATTTTTTAGACAGTCATATTGTTACCAAAGCATTTTATATCTCTTGCTTCTCTTGATTGTGGTTTGAGATTAGAGGTTTGATGATTCAGATATGTGTGTTTGCATGAGGTAGGCCTACATTGAGACCTCATGCCAACTTCTGTCTGGCTTCCTCCCTTTGTTGTCATATTTCTTGGTCATGATCTACTTTGGATATCTGAAGCCAGAGACACACTGCACAAAGACGATTTTAGGAATCCTACAAGTCAATAAGCGTAATAATTGAATTACATGCATGTTGTCCCAAGTTTATAAGTTTATAAGATTCAGTTTCTCAGCAAACCACACTGCGACATGGATCTAATAAATGTGGGTATGACATGGATGTGGTACAGTGATGACACATATTGACTCGTAGGCTATGATGTATGGTATTATAATTATAACACAAGGTAAGCATGTAAGTAGTTTTATGTTTTAGCACCAGGTCACATTGATTTCATGATGCATTTTTATCATCTGATCACAGTCCCTAGAAATGACAACCTTTATAATTTCATGAATTAGGAAATTTAGAATAATTACTTAAATTTAGCTCTATGAAATATCTATCAAACAAGATGCAGTAACCAGTATCATTGCTGTTGCCATCTATTGCCCTAAAAATACAAAAAAACAAAAAACACCTGGTACATGCTTATCAACTTCACAAGAAGCTCTGTTTTTAAATCAGAGTCTCTATATTTCACAGTAACTCTGTGAAAGTTACACAGTAGCATACACAGTAACTATGCTAAATCCAGTCTGAGTTTTATCTGATTAAAGGAATCAAGCAAACACTTTAATGCTTTTGGGTGGGATTGGTGAGTGTGTTAAAAGCAGTGTGTTGTGAGTATTCAGAAAGACCAAGGCATAAAGACTTTTATATCATCAGTTAGGAAAACATGTTTTGCCTGTGTCTCTCTCCTCATGATGTGTCTTCCGATCCGGATAATGAGAATCAGATGGGGCATAGGAGTTTTGATTCAGGATGCAGTTATACCCCTCTCTGCCTCTCATGGCAGATTTTTTTCATTTCTGCATTGTTGCTCAGTCTTTCTCCACGTCCCAAAAGTGTCGGGTGTCTCTTACAGGGGGTGGAGCTGCACATCCATTATTTTCTTCTGTTCACAGCCATGATGTCTCTTTCTTCTCATCGTACTGTTCAGTCAACCTCATTTGTATTGGCAGTCATCCCAGAAGCTATCTGGTTTCATAAATGAAATGAACACTCAAGAGAACCGCAATGCGTGTAAATTCCACTGCAAATTCTGACCAAAGCTGCATGTTAGCAATATGTGCTTTCAGTCTTCTCTTGCAACTGTCCACAATTTAAGGAATCTCATCTGGTTGACAATAGGAGTTGCTTATTTAATTTAAATAAAAGCAAGGTCTTCTTTGCAGAAAAAGAGCAAGCATTACCGAAATGCAGAAAAGAGCAATAATCTATTCCGGTTGATGTGGGCACATCATAATTCTATAATCCACAAACAACATGATGTATTGTACTATAATGGAACTGAATAAAGGGCATGCATAACCATAGTCAAGAAAAAAATGTATTTCGTTTTTTTATTATAAGCAGTTCAAAACTTTAATTTAAGTAGTCACTTAATCTTGTTCTCATTCATCACAATGCACAAGTTATTTTAGTTAAGAAAGTAAAGTCTGCTCTTCAGGGATAACGGATTCAAACTTCATAAATCTAAAGATAACACAATGTAATACAAGCTATATCTTTGAAGACTTCTTACTGTCAGGGTTATTGACCTGTGGTGTTGTGTTTTCCCTCCCCAGGTCCCTAGTTTTCCCGTGTGTGTGATTGTTCATTGCACCCAGGTGTGTCTTGTCAATTACCCATGCATTTAAATTCCAGTCTGTGCAGTCTGTCTTTGTCCGGTATTGAATATGAATGTCTTTTGCTACGTGTGTTCCTGTCTGGATTAAAGACTTTTCTTATTGTGAATTCACCTGCATTTCACGTTCTCTTTGTCCCACACTCCTCACAAAAGCTGAGTCATGACAGAATACTGGACCCGAAATCATTTATAACCGAATGTTTCCCCTCTGATTTTTTTATTTCTGCTTTTTGTTCAGTTTTTTTTTTTTTCGTTACTCCCCCATGGATCCCTAATTTAATCAATATAATTTTCTTGTGGCTTCCACATTTCATCTATATATTGCCTTTAACTTTTCTAAGCCAATACGCAAGTCAAATCATACAAATCTCTTCACCCATATTATCTAAATACGGTTGTATATAATAAATGGCTAATATTCTAGTAATATGCATGCTAATAAGCAACTAGTTAAGATAAAATGAAGTGTTAATCATCTATTCTCCTTCCCACATATAAATCATGAGGTAAGCAGATTAACATTCGGTCGTGATCTGATACTAATCTTCCCGTATTGTTTCTAACAATACAAAGAATTCCCACTCTGTCAAAATTCATGGGATGAAAAGGCAATCAATTTCTTATTGCGGACAGAATAAGAACAATTCTACAATTATTTCTCACCTTTCTGTAGAAATTCATGAAAAGACAAGCCCCTAATTGTTAAGAATTCTAACTCAAACTCTAAGAATACTTACAGTTCCTGTACCAATCAGGAATGCATGAGCCCATGGGAAGAGTAATAAACATGGAGTCAAATCTCTGTCCACAAACTTCTTGAAAGTTTATTATTACTTCAACAGATTAGATACTTTGTGAGTGGGTACCCCTCCAACCCTATCTCATTAAAATGCATATCAAGCATTTCCATTTGGTGTAGGCCTACCTATGAATATGCAGAATGTGACTTTGGTGTGCATATGATACGCAATGTGTAGGATGAGGGGTGTGGGGTAGATTCATATCATATGCATGCCAACATTTCTGCTTATCAATTGTACAATTTTCAGTTTGTATTTGGTGTAGGTCTACTATACACATTTTTATGAGACTGGGCTCACCCGTCTCATCGAATAGGATATGCATTAACAATGTGCGTCATATAAGAATAAATTATAGGAACACCTTATAAAAGTTCTCACCAGATGCTTCCTGTTATTGTAGACTACACGCAAAACCTTGAACAAGCAGATAAAAAATGAGACATGGAGAGGGGGAACACAGAAGGGTGGAGGAAGAGAGACTACAAACAGACAAGCTCAGATAAATATTTGGCAGAGAGCGTGATATAATCTAACATATAAGCTTGTTAAAAGACAGTTATGTATGCTTTGTTGTCAGAACTGATTTTTTCAGACCTGAGAAGCAAAGGTCCACAGTTTTCACCTCAAGGACAATTCCCTTTACCTTACAGGGTACTTTCGTGGCAATTGTAGCTTTAGGTACAAAAAATACACCTATTTTTGTAACTAGAGACACACACATACTTAAAAAAAAAAAAAAAAAACACTGTTAAATATAAGTTCAAAACATAAATGAATCAAGCTATCAATGAATCCATCAGCAGTTTGCTACATTTCTACAGAAATACTATATAGGTTTGGTATGAAAGAATGAGTCGATGTGTATGAAACATATAGGAATTGTGAAAACATCTGAATTTTGGTCCTAATATATAATATTTCTGCGCTCTTCAAGTTGCATGTTGATTCCACCAGATGGCACTTGCAGTCAAGGTGGAGAATTTCAAGAAAGTTAAATCTATGCCAAAATCTTGTCACACCTCAACTTACAAGACAAACCAACCTACCAGTCCCCTTAAAGGGAATGTGCACAAATTCGACAGATTAGTACTCACTGACTAGTGAGAGACACTGTTCAGAGCTGCAGAAAAGCTAATAGCAATCAAGAGAAATATGGTTTCAAGAAAGTCTACTACAGCGTGGAATTCATCTCAGAATCCAGAAACAGGGCATCCTTTGCTTGTACTCTGATGCTGGATTCCTTCCCTCTCACAGCAATTCCCAGCAATATGGAGCTCTGGTAGCATCTGGCCTGTACTCTCCAGGGTCAAATCTGCAGTGCAGCCTTTGGCTGAAGTGTTCACTCCACTGACCAGTCCACTGCCAGATTACCTGGGCTACTCCATCTTTACCATACTGTGCTGCTGTATGCCTCTGGGATCAGCTGCCCTTGTTTACTCCCTCACAGTAAGTATTATATTTACATACATTATGCATTTAGGAAATGCTTTTTTCCAAAGTGACTTACAGTGCATTCAGGCTATACATTTGTGTGTATGTGTGTGTAAGTATTAGTTCATGTACCTGTCTTATATATTTCATTTAACATATATTGTACTTGTCTTTTGTATATAAAGTATATTTGCAGTGCATTCTGAAAGTATTCCGACCCCCTTCACATTTTCAATTTTGTTATGTTGCAACCTGATACTACAATTGTTTTTTTTTTTGGTTTTTTTTATATATATAATCTACACTACGTACCTCTTAATGACAATGTGAGAACTGAATTTTAGAAATGTCTGCTAATTTATTTCAAGAAAAAACTGAAGTATCACATTTATAAAAGTATGCAGACCCTTTACTCGGTAATGAGTTGAAGCACCTTTGGCAGCAATTACAGCCTGAAGTCTTTTTGGGTATGGCACAACAAGCACAGAGAGTCAGGATTGTTTATTTACTGGTGATTTAACATCATGGATTGATGTTGATATTATCATTCTAACTTTATATTTAACATTAATTTATTGGCCTTTTTTCCCTTTCTTCGTGCATTTACAAGAAGTGCATTGTTCCAATGTTTTTTAATGTAAAAAAAAAATAACAACTGACAATATTTCAACCACATTTCAACATTAAAGGTTAGTCTTATGCTGAAGGGGTTACATCTAAAGATGCATGCTCGCTCAAGATCTTAAATGGAGTTTAAGCTTTAAATATTTTCATAAAACAATAAGGTTATTTACCAAAAAGTCTAGGTTTATTTCCTTCAATAATACTCCAACTTGAATAGAGACCACAGTCAAATGTGTAATGATGTTATTTTGGAATGAAGCCAGTTTTTAAATTAAAAAAAAAAAAATTGGTGGACAAGTTCACACTGGAAGATTTCAATATCTTTCTCACAGAACCTGCATGAATTGTTCTTCCAGATAAATCTTTTGTGTGGATAAATTTAATTTTGGATTGAAATGGCACTTCTTTGCCATTAGGAAAGATTGAATTAATATTGCTTATTTTCTGCTTGGATACTATTTTTCTAATAAATGTATCTGTAAACTGATGACACAGAACAGATGTTTGGAGGGAACGTGGCATAGAAACTATTCATTTGCTTTATAACAATTCATTGTATGACTAGAATGAATTGAAACTGATTTAAAAAGTTAATAATAAATAACTAAATAGCTCAATTTAACCAAATAGATGTCACCAGATAAATCAGAGTGCATTAATGCAGCATTTCTTGTATTATAATTGATTAAATATTATTTTTTATGAAATTCAAAAAAAAATAAAAATGGGGCATTGTCTATTTAAATATACAATTTGCATACATTTCCAGAAAAGATACTTGGACATTGAACAAACCAAGGTTCAAAATTCTCGATAGATTTTGTTGTTTTGTTAGTTGTTGCTTTTTTTTATTTTATTTTTTTATTTTATTTTTTACACAAAAAGGATTTAGTTTCTTTTTTAATGCTCCATAAATCAGAAAAATTCTGTCAACAGCCAAAAATAAAAATAAAAAGGTTTTGTTTATTAGGAAAACCTCTCTGTAACAGCATTCAGAGTATAAACAAGGAAGCAGAGCTGAAAAAAAAAAAAATCAGCAATTTTTTTTTTTTTTAGAAAACAGCCTTTCAATATATGTTCCCTGTCAAGGGAACTTCGAACTGCGTCCTCTTTGGGGACACTATGGGGAACACCTCGTCGTGACCCGTGTCTGAAGCATACTTTGAAAAACGTTTTGTTTGAAGCGTGCATCTGAGAAACGACCGAAACGGTAAGAGCGATCTATTATTGTTATCATGGCATCCACTAGCAAGACGCTTAAACAGTGTGTGCATCCATGTCAGCGTTATTTGACACCTGATGACACACACACTCTTTGTGTCTCTTGTTTGGGTGAAGAGCACGCGCGCGATGTCCTTGAGGGGGCAATCTGCGTGCACTGCGAGTGTTTTTCTGTGAAAAAGCTCCGCTCTCGTTTGTCTCTCTTTTCGAGGAAAGAGGGACAGCCATCTGGTTCCCGCGGCTCAGGACCCGCCGTTGCCGAAGCACGGAGGAGGATGACCTCATGGGGATCACAGGTGGATCTTGCTGAGGAGTGTAGAGAGGGACTTTTCCTTTCACACTCTCAGGCGGCAAACGAGAGTGAACTTCAGGAGGAAGATGCGTTGTCATTAACCCATTCTGATACTGAAGTTAGTGCTTTGCTGGGTTCTACCTAGAAAGAGCAGGAGATGTCTGAGAGTGGCAAAGAAAATGAGGCTGAGCCTTCTCAATCCTCCTGCCCTGCGTATGAGGAGCTGTTAGAGGTGATGGATCACGCCACAGCAAAATTAGACTTGCCATGATAGCGTGCCAGAAAGGTAACGTCGCGAGGTCGCCTCAATGAGCGTTATTTGTCTGACCATAGCCCTCCAGCCCAGATTAGCCTTCCATTCTTGCCTGACTTACATGCTGAAGTCGAAAAGGAATGGAAGAGGCCGTTTTCCTCTCACATCCAATGGGTTCAGCATACGAGTTATGCTAATATCAAGGGCATGCACGAAAACGGCTATGAGAGGATGCCCCCTGTAGAAGAGACGCTGGCTGGCCATCTCTCTGTGGGGAAAACATCCTCTCTTAAATCTCCCTCTTTGCCAGCTTAAATGGTAAATCATACGCAGCAGCAGGTCAGGCTGTGGCCTCGTTGCATACATATGGCAGTGCTTCAGGCTTACCAGGCTGACCTGCTGAAGGACCTGGATACAGACGAGGGCCTTTCAGCTGACCAGGTAGCCGAGCTGTGTCGCACCACAGACCTCTCTCTCTGGGCTACCAAGCAGGCTGCCTACGCCATGGGTAGGTCTATGGCGGCCATGGTGGTAACGGATCTTTTCGGTACCTCCGTCGAGATGGTGGTCGGAAAGTTCAGGGAGGCAAGTGCGCGCTCAGCTGCCTTTAAATCCTTCATTCCACGAAGGTCCAGGTCCGAGCCCGAACAACAAAGGGGTCCTGGCCCATCTCGATCTGAGGATCGAAGATGGGCGCAGAAGGCTAGTGTCGCGGCTCGCGCTCCTCCCCCGCCTAAGGGCAGGGGCAAAAGTAATCACGGGTCACGAAAAGGTAAGCAGGGTCTGAGGGATGTGATTCAGATGAGGCAGCGTCCTCGTCCGGATCGGAGTGATACCTAGGAGTTACTCACTTCCTTTGGATGTTTTTAACTTCTGTTTTTATTCTCCCCTGCTTAATTCCCCTGTAGCCACCAGCTCTCCACCTGATCGAGGTTAGGTGGAAAGTTTCTCATATAACAGTCTCCTATCCAGGACCTATGGTATTTTTGGTGGTTCTATATTCATAGTAACCACCTTACTGACGGTCCGGACCAAAAGGGGGCGCCCCGTAAGCGGGACTCCAGTACAGGAGGGTGGGTGAGTATGTAGCGCTCTGCGGTTGTCCATCCCACACCCCTTCCTGAGGAGCCTGGCTGATCGTCAGAACTGGCACAGCACTGCAGGGAATTTCATGGATGTCCAGGTGGTAGTTACGGAAGTCTTCTGTATGTACTGCCTCAGGTGATGCTCCCCTCGCTTGAGGGTTGGAGCCTGCCTCGCCCGTGCGATCCAGCGCCTCTGCGATGCTTAGGAACCTTTCTGTACACACGCTAAGCCTGTGTACTTTCTCAAAACCACATGGTGGTCAGTGTGCACGTGAACACTTTGCGCACTGTCTGAAATCCACGTAAGTGGTAAGTGTGCACGCAAGACTCTGCACACTTTCTGAAATCCTGTACGGTAGGGGTTACGCGCTCCGCTTCGTTCCCTTTCTTAAGATGATTAGCCCTGGGTTCCATGGGCTTCATTCAACCAGTGTGTATTTGTTATACACCTCAAGCATCGCTTCCCTCAACATGAGGGGTTGTGTGGACGTACTGTGGCCTCTCTGTAGGTGAACTCCCACATATAGTGATAGTTTAGCAGCGCTCCCCTTTTCCAGAGTAGCACGCCTATGAGCACGCCTATGAGCGTGCTACTCTGAGCTCGGAGCCCTCCTCTCATAGGAGACTGAATTCTCGTTTTTTTCAACAGAGCGCTCCAGTACTACATACTGTTTTTGAGACGCACTGTGAGAGCAGACATCCTGCTGAGGCAGGGGCTGAGGCTCGGGGAATGGTGCCTTTGCACCAAGGTGTTAAAGTTGAGTTGGAGAGGTTGGCCAGACTTGGGAGGATCGGTTTTGCGGCTCGAGAGAGCATCGCACTATCCCCTCTGGCTCATCCAGCTCCATTGGGGCTGGACGCCATGGTACAGACGTGGCCGAGGCTTCATCTGTACATTCCTTCCTCCAATTGCTCTGCTCCCGGGCCATTCCATCTACGACCTGCTCTATCAGAGTGGCACGAGAGCCCCTCCTTAGAACAGTATTTGTAAATCCATGTTATGTTAAGTGTGCACGTGAAGTCTTTGCACACTTTCTGAAATCCACACTGTGGTAAGTTCGCACGCTAGTACTCTGCGTTCTTTCTAAAATCCTATATGGTGAGGGCTTCGCGCGGCTGCTCCGTGCCCTTTCTTGAGTCGGTTAAAGCCCCTTTCATCTTGGGCGCCACTCCACCCAGGTATCCTCTGATACCTATCTAGAACAGGGCGTTGCTACTAGAGTACTGTTGGGACAGCTCTTTCGGCAAGTTTTTTGCGAAAGCTAGCAGAAGCCCCTGTGTGACAGGCAAGACTTGGTAGAAGAAAATGCTAGGTTCTTAGCCGTATCCCTTTAAAAGAATCTTTTGTGATTCCAAGCCTTCAGCTCTACCCCGGGCCAAGGCCCTACAGGTAAGTTAGGTATGTAGCTTAGGCCTTTGGCCATAAGGGATAATGTCATAGACAGCCGTCGAACCGTCCCAGGGGCGACTCCCGGTGAAATGGTAGAGTTGGTACTTAGTGTTTGCCATGATTCTGGCCTGCACTACCCTCAGCATGGCGGCGTGGGTATACTGTTCCCCATAGTGTCCCCTCAGAGGACGCAGTTCGAAGTTCCCTTGACAGTAGGGGTGTAACGATTCACTTGTTTTCTCGATGCATCGATTACAAACCCTGTCGATTCATATGCATCGACCTTGAAACATGATTTTTGAATCGTGAATCACCGATCTTGGACAGTAATCGATTCAAAATGCTAAGAATCAAATGAATCGCGATTTCTATAGCGATTCAATGCTTTCAAAATGTATACACATTAAATTACTACACGCACGAATTAATGGAGACCTTGAAGAGTGTTCGTGAATCGTGCCTCTTATCTGTCCTTCACGCGTCCACTGTTTACCGACTGAGACTGTCACAGGATTGCGCTCGCGCTCCGTTCGTCTCTGACGCAGCTGACATGTGATCTATAGGACTCGTGGCCAGTAATGCTAACGTGAAGTAGTTTTACTTTTCTGTAGTTTGTCAATGGCTCTCTGCATCTTACCGACGGAGTTACCGGAGCCGTCGACAGCTGTGTTTATTGCATGGACGGAGCAGAAATGTAAGTGTCTAAATCATACGCACAGATCCATTGAATGATAAATGTTTTTAAACAATGCGGATGAACCGAATATACGAAGAAAACTTTTAAAATTAACCACAGCATTAACAACGACCTTGAAATAAGAGCGCGAGATTTATCTGATAATCAGATCCATGAAAGTAGCGTTTGTTTCATTAGAAAACAGACATCTGTCACGTTTTCTCTCAGAATCATTCGCTGATGGAGAGGAAAAGTTAAATAGAGATGAATACGTTTTCACACTGAAAGAGAAGCGATCTCGCTCTCATAGACGTGCCAGGCTGTATCTGCAGCTAAACTGAATAAAAGCAGAATGAACTGATGAAACTAAAAAAAAAACACAAACAATTTATGAATGTTGCAGTGCTAATTGACATTTATTACAGTACAGAAACTATAAAGTATATTTTCTACCTTATTCTGTGCAGAAAATTTAAATAATTGCTAATTAAATGTAGCCTAGTATATAAAACAATCATAAAATTGCCATAAAAAAAATATCGATTACAAATGATTGATTATTGTCCAGCAGTGTATTTGATTTATTACAGCTAATTAAAAGTAATTAAAAAAGAAGATAATTCCTTGTAAAAAAAAAAAAAATAATAATAATAATAATAATTATTATTATTATTATATAGGCTACATACATAAAATGATTGTATTTGACATTTCTGTCACTTCTGAAATTATGGCTACGCCCCTGGTGTGACAAAATGTTAGCTTATACATATTACTCTTTAAGCTCTTTTTTAAAAACTTTGCTTACATACATTTTTACGTATGCCATGTCGCATCATTAAACTAGCATTTAACAATGGACAAAAGTTGTTTGTTTTTTTTTCTAACCTATGGTTCTCTAACCATAAATGCTACTGTAATTTGCCCCCTGACTAAGCATTTAAAGAATTTAGTAGAAGCATTTAAATAATCCCGTGAATGCACTTAAAGAATGCAGAATCGAATCGTTATAATCGAATCGAATAGAATTTAATTGTGAATTGACTCGTTCTAAATTTGCAAAAATCGTTCTTGAATCGAATCGAAAACCTATAAATCGTAATCAAATCGAATCGCTGCCTTGCCAAAGATTCACAGCCCTACTTGACAGGGAACGTCTCAGGTTACGAATGTAACCATGGTTCCCTGAGAGGGAACGAGACACTGCGTCCTCTAGCTCCCTGCCGTGCTTCGGACGCAAACTTCACGAAGAAGATAAGTGATAGAGTTGTGACGTTCGCGAACGAACCGATTCTTTTGAACGGCTCATAAACATGAACGATGGGAGCCGAGTCGCGGCTGGAGGGGAGCCGTTCTTTCTGTCGTTCTTTTTTCCTATGCGTATTTCACACAGATGCACACAAATGAGCTCCTCCGCGAGACAGAACAGTTATAGGGGGAGGGGCGCACCCAGCGCAGGCCAACCCTTTATAGCGTGATGATATTAGTTATTAGTTGTGCATGTTCATTGCAGCCCACTTTGTTATTGTTCATTGACTTGAAGGGGCTGATGTCCTATTTGCAAAGTTTACAGTAGTAATAGTATGTAGTATGTAGACATTTCCATTTTATTTATTCTAATTTTATCTACTTTAAATATTTTTTGTTTTCTATCAAAATGTTCTTGTGTGATAACAATGTTCTTGTGTGAAAGTGTTTGTAGTAAAAGCCGTTTTGCACAGAAATTCATTGCAGCCGGCTTTGTTTTTGATGTTTATTTGAGTAGGTATTGTATGAATAACATAAGTCAACGTAGCTTTACACACACACACACACACACACACACACACACACACACACACACACACACACACACACACACACACACTTTGTACTAAAGGTAAATCCAAAATAGTGATGTCACTGTCTAAGCAGAGGGATTTGTGCAACCCTATGGAATATAGTCCACACATGACAAATGAGGTAATAATCAATATTTCAGAATAATTCAAACTCAGATATTGGTGTGTGATATCTGAGTTTTAATTATTTGGCTACAAATCTCACCTCATCATTCCTCCCAGTGATTATTTCCAGGATAAACTGAGATGCCCCCAAGCTGGCTTCTTAAAACTGACTAAATATTTAAAAAGAGCCAAAAGAGCCGTCTCTTATAGTCGCGCTGGTAGTGACGTCAGAGGCTGTCGCCGGCCAACACGTTGGCGTTTTTCAAAGTATGCTTCAGACACGGGTCACGATGAGGTGTTCCCCATAGTGTCCCCTCAGAGGATGCAGTGTCTCGTTCCCTCTCAGGGAACCATGGTTACATTCATAACCTGAGACGTTTTTCTTATTTCAATTTGTGTAATGTTTTCTTAGTGATTTTAGATCATGCCCTGTGAATCCCTTAAATTTTTATGCATGTTATTTAAGAAAGGTACTATAAAGGTAACATTGAAACATTAGTTGTTGTTTTTTTACAGACTCGAGATGCTAACATGTTTGGACACCAGCAAATAGCCAGCAGAAACTCCAGAATGGCACGCATCATCAACCATGTCAGTGCTGCTGTTGGCCTAATCTTTTGTTTGATGTGTTTAGTCATCATTCTTCATTTTGTCACACTTACAAGCTTTCGAGGCTTTTTAGACTATAAGCAATCTCATACAAGACACCAGAAAGTTGAAGATTATGGGTTTTACAAACATTTGTGGTTCTACTTTTAAATGTTAGTTTTGCTCAAGTTATTTTTTGTATGATGGGCTTTAGACTTTTTGCTGTATGTATGAGGAGCTCTATCCAGTGGACCAATGAGGAATGATTCAGCATCTTTAATGTCACCAACTCCTCACCATATCATTGTTTATACGTAATTAAAACAAAAGCTTTTTAAAGTTAATTGTTTTATGTTTAAAAAAAAGATTTATTAACGTGAATCTAGCATCAATTAAAAACCTGCTTGTCTTAATATTACATAAAACTTGGAATAATCAATATCAAATGTTGGATGTCTATTTTAACTTTTACCAGAGTCTGTTTTTGCCATGATACACTTATGTTGCATTTTCTCTTGTTTTTAGTTTACTTTAGTAGTTTTATATTCTAATTCATCATCAACTTTTTCTTCTTCTTACCTTTTTAAGCTCATGGGTTTTCCAGGGTTGTCACCTTAACAATAAAAGACATAAAATAATATAAAAGGTGTCTAGTAAATGTATTTATCTGTATTTTTTTGATATTATCTAGTTATCACAAAAAGCAGAATATATAAGTTAATTAACACAAATATCAAACCATAGTCTTGACCAACAAGTTGTTCAGGGCAGTATTATTTTAGTATAATTGAGCTAATAATATAACTTTTTATCTATTTTAACTTTGTTTCTATTTTTCTATTTTTAATTTGTAATTTAAGGTTTATTGTTAAATGTCTTTATTTTAACCCTTATTTACATTTTAGTTTTAGTTATTTTAGTAGACCAAGTTACACTAAATTAAAGTAAGAAATGCTGCATTGGCAACTAACAGACATACAAATACAAAGTTTAAGTTTAAATAAAAAAGTGTAAGTTTCTTATTTTCTATTTAAGTGTATGTTTATTTAATGAAAATATTATTATGGTTTTTGTTTTATTAGTAAACTATAACTAAAATATCCCAACACACACAGGTAAAATTTGTAAAAAAAAAAAAAATACAGAACACCTACTAAAATTGTGCCTTTACTCGTTTATAGTGGTTCAAACATAAAATACAATTTTTAACCATTTTCTCTCATCTTGTAACTAACATATTTACACCACACGAGGGTGCTCATTGTGTATTGCGTCGTTTCCTTGGTTAATATATCAAGTTGTCTTCTTTTCGTTTACTGCCTATGGTTTAAACGAGAAAAAAACGCTCAAAAACGATGATAGGTCAATATGGAGCACCATTCATGTTTATTTTTCATGTTTAATTAGATATGTTTACTCTGAATGTGTGAGCACGCCCCGCCCACAGCTCCTCTCTCTGCGCGGTCCCTGCAGCACGCGCTGTCTCTCACGTCTGCATCCGCGCGCCTCTGTCAAGGTCACGTGCAACAGCGTGCGGAATTCCACCCTTTCCTCATCCTGACGTTACGTTCATGCAAATTCACTTATGCTTTTTCATAGTGACACGACGTGCACCTTAATATCCAATGGCAGGCTATGAAAGCGATTTTGTGTTAAAGAATTTAAGCCCAAATAACGAACATTTAAATTAATTTAATGAACTACGTGTCATTTAGTAAAAGTGCGTGATTTTTTGCATAGTCACAATTATAACCACAGTGATTTTTCCCAGTATCTATGCATGAAATTAAATAATAAAGCAAAGATAAATGCACACTGGGTACTTTTAATAGCAATGCTTTGAAAAATTTGAATCAAGTTGCCTCCAAAAAGTGGGTTTGTTTAAATTCACTGGTAACAGTTGTGATCAGGTGTCCTCTGAGCATAACGTGTGATCATCTTTAATGCTGCATCTGTATCTTGACACGGTGTCCTTGCATACTTTCATGGAGCTTTAATACAGAAAGCAACTTTTAGAGGCGAAAACTTCAATTAAATGGCTCTGGTTATCTTGTGAAGGGCAAAATATAATAATATGCCCAGGTAACATAATTCTACATAAAGGATATGCATCTTTTAGAGTTTCATTTTGCATTTTGGAAGTCTGGAACTGCGCTTGTTTCAGGCATGTTATAAATCTCCCCTCCATGTCAAATCTAACTATCTAACAAATCTAGTATCGTCTCACCCATCAGCGTTTCCATAGCATTCAATGATAGATAGCTCGTATATGCTTCTTTAAAATTATCCTACGAACACGGTGTGACGTCGGGTTGCCAGGGAGACAGGACCGGTGGCACGTGTCCGGTATAAAATGGTGCAGCATTACGCGGAAACTGAGCAGAAGCCGTCGCAGCAGCATCACTAAAGGAGGTGAGCTCTTCCTTATAGACTTTACATCATTTTTGTGTCGAATTCACAAACTGAAAAATGACATACAAATATTAAATATTTTAAATACGAAGTTTAGCTTTGCAGGATTTTGTTTGCTGCGTTGATTTTGTGAGGAAGTTGTTATCTGCGTCATGCACAAATATATGGAGGTGGTGGTTCATTCAGACATTCCTTGCGGCTTTAAGCAAATATATAAATGTTTTATTATAGAATATAGAATATTCATTTCTCACCTGTGAAATTTTAGTGTTTTATTATATGAAAATGTTGAAGTATGAGCAGTGCGACGTGCCTCGCGGGCCGCTCGCGGTGGGCTCATTGCGTCATATCGTTCCAGAATGTACCATTTGCTAAGATGCTGCGAAAGAGGGGAGCGAATTTGATTTAATAAATTGTTTTTGTAAAATTACTTCTCCAAATTCGACCGTGTGTTGTTTGAGCGCATATTTGGATTGTCTATTTTAGTCAAATGGTTATATTATATTTATTCGACGTATTAACAATGACAATTAACGAATGAAGAAGAAACACCCCCCCCCCCTTTCGAACATACATTCAGCCGTTTGCGCTCTAATGCATATAAAAGCAGATAAACAGAAATAATGTCAGACATCACTCGCATCACGAAGGTCGGACGAGCTGTCAAGGTCAAATGATATAATTCCTTGTGCTTATTCAAAATGTCTTTCTCATAACATTTAGGTTTTGAATGGGTTATACGAGAACAGAGTTAGGATAGACTATGTCAGAGTTTCTATCTGTATTTTTATATAAATTTGTACAGGACACATGTTACACAGTGAGCATCATGGGAGATTTTTTTCCCTCATGTACGTGACTGACCTCGTGTTCGATGCTGCAGTGGAGAACATGACTCAGATCTGAAAACCTGGGGTATCATGAGCAATACTGAACTTCAGAACTTACTTCTATAATCATTTCCTGCAAATTCCCAGATGAATAAAACATATGAAACCAGCCTAAAGTGGTTTACCAGTTTTAGCTGGTTTAAGGTGGTTTTCATGGAACCAAATGACCCACCTGAACAGATTTGGTCTGATGTGTTTTTCTTCAGGTTATGCATTATTAACAACAATAATGATGTGTTCATTTGAAATAAATAATGTTATTTGTTAATGCATAAGTGTCATTTGAAGACACACTATTTGTTGGTTGAAATATATATGTGCGTGCAAGGTAGTAATATTCAGGCCGCATCTCCATCCCTCCTTCACTGACCTTCTGCAATCTGACTCTGCAGTTGCCACTGGCAAAAAGAAGGGCCTTCGGCTGGCCACTTAAGTGTCACTTATATAGTGGATGTTACCTTGCACCAGACCAATTTTGCGTTCTTACTGCGGAGTTAGTGGAAAAAATAAGATATTATTGAATTATTCAGGTGTTTGATGTTCCGTTGCGCTGATTCATGCATCATGACATCACAAACAGCATGCAATGTTTGTTGCTTTGACACTTGCATCTGCATCATCTAAATGACAGGTAGATTAGACTATTGTTCAATGAGCACTGGTTTCACTGAATGAAATATTGAATTGGGCATTATCAAAATAATTTGCATGCATATTGCATGTTTCATGATACAGAAATGAGCTAAAGTACAGTCATACAGTCTGTGCCTTGTTGAGAGGGTGTTTTTTTCTTCTTTCTAGGCTGTAATTCGCACCCTTGGAGGAATAATTTTTAATGTTAAAATACCATTCCCTGCTCAAACATGTCCTTTAAACTGAGCCAGGAATGGGAACAGTGGGTTGCAATGTGGGGTAATTAAATGTTCTTACATCATACCTGTTGCACTGCGACTGAAGCCAAATGTGACCGTTGGCACACAAATAATGATCCGAATTTTAGACATTTATGTGTTGCACTTAAAGTGCTTTTCCGTTCTCTAAAAACGTAGCTTTCTCCTTCTGCTATTGTCTGTCTGGAATGACGCAGCACTTCCTCAGGATACCTTATAGGCAAATCCTACAGAAATACAACACTTCTCTATTTGATATTAATAATTTTAATTATAAAAAAGGTCCATAATCATTTGGTATGTATTTAGTTGAAAGCGATTTTTTTTTTTTTTTTTTTTTGCAAAGTGTCACTGAAGTTTCTGTTTAATTTTATGCCACACTCAAATTACTGTTTCAAATGACAATTAATTATGAATAATATGATTTGGAAATGAGCATTAAATGTGTTATGTCATGTTACACATGATATGCATGTGACAGTTTTGCTAAGTCTGAGAGACGCTAAACAGAACAGTAGGGGAATTGAATTTAGGGTGAGTTTAGAGGTGTGTGTGTGTCATTTGATCCAGGTCTAATTGAAGACAGTAGGCTTTTGGCAGGAAACCAGTTCTCTCTGACTCTGTCCACTGTTCTTTTCGTTGACCAAGTTTTCCAAGAACACAAAGAGGGATATTCACACCTATTAACAAAAATGCATAGTGGCAAAATGTGCAAAAACTTTGGAGAATCAGAAAAAAAAAAACTAAATGAAAAGACTCAGAAAAGAAAAGAAGTCAGAGGAGAGGAAGGGAAACCAAAGATGGCGACATGGTCACCGTTTTCCTGCACTGAATGACCTTGTTAACATCATGTGATCATTCTCTGCAATTTCATCAGATCGTGTTGCTTTTAAGGCTTACAGCTAAATTTCATCTGTTGATTAATTTTTTGATTAACCTCCATGCATCCATTATCTTAATTTCTAAATTAATCAGCATCTACTGATAGTGTTTGCAAAACATTAAATCATTTCTGCACCAGCATTACATGCATATACAAAATGCAGCCAATTTAGCTTCAAGCTGAATCTGCGTTCTGTCATTTCACGTGCAGTGCATTCTGGTAGTCCTTAACAAGACTGGGGACTTGGATTAGGATTACTCAGGCAGGGCAGGTGCAGTACATGGTTCACATGCGCTTGGGCTGATTAGGAGATTACAGTCTTCAGATACACATCGCCAGCTGCAAGGATGGGTCTTTATTCATGCTGTGAAAGTCTGAGCTTCCTTCCTTCATCTTAGCTGTCAAAATCAAGTGTTTCTAGATTATGTAACATTGCAAATGCAATTGCTAGTACTTTGCCATTCGCTTGGTATAGATGTAGTTCAGACCTCATCTAGATTTGCCCCTTGAGCATCCAGTATGGCCAAACCAAAAATTTTAAAGCGGAATTTGATTAAATCTTGACATGTACTTTGGCATTGAAATAAGTCGCCTTATTTTCTACATAGAGCACAACCTTCATCTCATTTCAAATTGCCCTTGAGCAAAAACAATCTGCTTTCAACCAGTTTGGATGATGTGGATCATTGGTTGTGGTGCATTAGCTTGCATTTGAGTTCAGGGTCAGTGTTCATCTTATTCAGCCAACATTATACAAATAAGTAAATTTCAAAAAGCAACTGATTTCAAAGAGTTTTTCACTAAGTGAACCGATTTTGATCATTCTGAGGGAAATAGTTTCCTTTGTTACAGACAGGCATTTGAACTCATTTTAGGTTGATCAGTCAAGTTGTCACATTGAATGGTTGCTGCATTCTGAGCCTGAGGGTGATTTTTCAGTATTTGTGGAAACAACCAATGCCATTGGGAAATGGATTGTTCAGCGCCTGGAAAATAAAGCTCTTGTATCCAATTCTAGGGCATAACCTCATAATCTCAGCCATTTGCCAATTTGCCTAGACCATCTTTTCAAGCAGACCGTGAAGGTCATCTTTGGCCATTTCAGTGGTGCACAGAGACAGAAGTGGCAGATGAGGTCCAATCAATGGTGTCTATGGAAAACCTGTTCTTTTGTCTCATTAATGACTGTATGCACTACTTGCCTTGATGAAAGTATAAACACATGGACTAAAAACAAACCATTGCTCAATAAAACCCAAAAGATCATGAGATATTCTCTGTCAACTTACCACATCTATGGGCTTTTAGATGGCTATATTTTGTTGTGACTACAAATATAAACCCTATAACGCTGTTAGCTAAAATGTGTTTATATCTTAAAATGTCAAACAAAGTGTAATGCATTAGAGCCATTCCCTTGAGTTATTTCATACACAGTCTCGTAGTGTTTTAAATACAGTGGTAAAGTCACAGAAGAGCGACAGCAGAAATCATCTTATTCTAAACATTTCTAAAGTCTAAACTGATTTAGACTGCCAGCTTGTATTTAAGGCAGAACTAAATCAACGGAAACACTTTTAACTGAATTTAAATTGGTCAACTTTTGCATTGATATTTCAACGAGTGAGTCACATCCCCCTGTTTCATGTGCACATGTATCCGTTTCCAGTTGCAGTTTTAACACATCCTCCTCTTCCCTTTTATACTTCTCAGGCGTTAGCCATAAATGGCGCAATGTAAAAATACTTGACTCTGGTCCAATTGTCAGGCTCATATTACACAAGATCCATCTGTGGAACTCTGATAATAGAGAAAATTGCAAACGATGTTGGGCATGTGACAACTTGTTGCAGTGAAGATTGTTTGGCGATACACATACCCTGCCAATATTTCACCAACTTCCTTTAAGGACAAATTGTTAAGTGCATGACTTGCTGCCCCTGTTCTGCATGAAGAGAGGAGAATAAAGGACGTGTCTTCACACTATTCTGCTCTGCTCTGCCAGGCTAATAAAGTATGCAGGTCCAGTGAGGCCGAGGTTTGGAAATTTCCCAGACAGCATGTTAATGAACACAAGAACAATATAACTAGAGAACAGTTCAAGCCTCCAGCCACCATCTAAAACAACACACTGGCTCAAAGAATGTTCATGAAGTTCAGTCCCACAAGCGTGTTTAGACAGACCGCTGAGCTGCTAGTGAGGGTGGGCAGTATGATAGAAATCACAGGAATCAAAGAAAACAAAATTAATCTATATCACACTAATGCTATTATTTCACAAGCTAAAATGAAATGAAAACTAATTCATGCCATTTAATAATTTTCTCTTATTTATCTGTACAAAAACAGCTGCACATTATTAAACATTGAGTTCAAAACAACAGTAAAATTAATGCTATTATAAAGTTAAATTATACGTTATAATTTTGCTGCAATGCTTTAAAAGCCCGTTTTGTTTTTGTGTTCTTTTGTTTCAGGTTCAGGACCACAATCCATACTCTTGCAATAATGTCTGAGCTTTGCGTTGGAATCAACGGGTGAGTTTACATCTGAACTGTCACAGTGTTTAAGGCTTTAATATATAATAAATATATAAACAACATCACAAAATACCAAATGTAAAACTTGTGTCTAAATTTTGACATAAGATCTGTTCCAGAATGTAATGAACCAGCTAAAAATTTTACTAAATGTACTAAATGTACCAAATAAACAGTGGTATAGATGGTGGACAAAGCAAGATCAATTCTAAAATAAACTTTTTTAGTTCCTGAATTCCTGAGTTGAGGAAAAGCTAATGTATTAAATCATAAAAATGAGTAATGAACAAAATAAACAATTTTAAAGTAAAAAAATAAATGTTTCCTTTAGATTTATTTTGAGGCAGTCAACAGCAAGGCAGCTCACTAGGTTTTGGGACAAAATTTATAATTCCATAAATAGAGATTGTAAAATGCATATAAAGAGAGGGAGAGAGCAAATGACCTTATTCGGAATGATTACTCAGGATGAGCTTAAAGCCTCCATCCACACAAGCACATACACACACTCCTGCTGCATAGTCTTTCAGGCAATGGGTCCTACCAATCAGATATCAACTGACAAACATGATTTATTCACTTTACCTTTCATATGCTGGCATATTTAATAAAAACATGTAGATATTCCCTTGTTTCACCCAATGAGATTACACAATCCTTCAGTGGAATTTATCATCACATTTAGATACAGGAGAATGAGAGGCATCTTTCAAAGTAACAGATACAAGACAGATTGTGTCATTATGAAACATCTTAAATAACTCCACTGTGTGTTTGTGTAGATTTGGCCGCATTGGCCGTCTGGTCCTCAGGGCCTGTCTGCAGAAGGGAATTAAAGTCACCGCCATCAACGACCCCTTCATCGACCTGAAGTACATGGTGAGAGTCACTGAAGCAGAAATTATGATTCTTGGCACTTTGTAAAGCAGCAGCCAAGTTAAACTAACATATACGTATAGGCCAGCACTGCATAAAGTTTTTTTTTTTTAGTATGAGATTTTAGCAGCTTTCCCTGTGAATTTAACTGCATTTCTTTTAGCATCCATACTTGAAGTAAAAATAGAATTACCACTATATCAATTCTTAATGCATATTTATGATCCTATTGTGCACCATTTAATGGTACACACCATAATATTTGTAATAAAATGAATGGTGCTGAAATTATTTTCCTTTCTACTGATATAACAAAGCTCTTGTTTTTCTAATTAATTTTTATAACAGACATTTCAAGGTTACGAATAAAATCAATTGAATCCTAATCTAGTAATATCAAACTTGATGTCATTTATCTTGCTCAACAGGTCTACATGTTCAAGTATGACTCCACTCACGGCCGCTACAAGGGAGATGTGCACCTAGAGGATGGAAAAATGATTGTTGATGGTCAAGCCATCTCTGTGTTCCAGTGGTACGTTGGTTTTGTTGGTTTTATAAATAATAGTTGCCCATCAGGAACATCTCTCTGTTAGGATATAACTCCAGCATTAACACATAGACTGCAAACATGTTTAAATTAATAGTAAACACTGTCAAATTTAGGAAGATTTGTACATCATACTGCACAGTATATAGGCCCACTATTTATATAGCTCTACAGTATATAGCACTATTTTTTTTTTGTGTAAATAATATTGCATGTTTAATTCAAAGTAGCTTTCTGTTCAAGTCAAGTCTGCTTTATTGTCAATTCTTCCAAATGTACAGCACATGTATACTGAGTATGTTATCATCTCAGAAAAAAATATGGATAGTTGGTATTTTTAATCCAGTTTTAGAAAAATTGTTTAGCTAATTAAACAATGAACCACTGAAAAGATATTAAACCTTTGCAGTTGATATTGTTTGTGGTTCCAACATCACACTGGAAGTAGAAGGCTCTTTATTGGTTCTTCCCTGGTTCATTGGTTCAATGTGCACTGCATCATATGATACAGTACTGTTTTGGCAATTAATATGGTTCTTTTATGTGTACAGAAAAACTGCAGAAATAGTATAAGGAGTTTCAAACGTAGCCTGTAGTGTTGTGCTAATTCTTTTTCTCTCTTGCACTTAGTATGAAGCCTGCTGAGATCCCATGGGGCGATGCTGGTGCCCTGTATGTTGTCGAGTCTACCGGAGTCTTCCTCAGCATTGATAAGGCCTCAGTAAGTCTGCACCTCAGAGTCATCTGGACTGTAAATTTATAGATTCTAAATCAAATATTATTATAATATTAATAATTTTTGAATTTCTCCTCAGTCTCACATCCAGGGTGGTGCCAAGCGTGTGGTTGTGTCCGCCCCATCACCTGATGCTCCCATGTTTGTGATGGGAGTCAACCAGGACAAGTATGACCCCTCCAGTATGACCATTGTCAGGTGAGCAAACCAAGTCTAATGCATGTCAGCATGCAGATGAAAATTTTAATGCATGCATTTGAAAGTAACTGACCTGTGCAATATCAGGAGATAACCTTATTAATGCGTGTTTTTGTTGAAAACATCACAGCAATGCATCCTGCACCACTAACTGCTTGGCTCCCCTGGCTAAAGTTATTCAGGATAACTTTGGTATTGAGGAGGCCCTCATGGTAAGTTGATGCCTGGTGTGACATGAGTCACACTTATATATGCTCAATTGGGCCAAAAAATATTTTGCAACTATTTTGACACTTTTAAACTAAGACAAATATTTAACATCTGCTTCTTGGAAATAAAGGCTGAAAGGAAACCAAAAAGCATGACATCATTAAAACAACAGTTCTAATGGGCAACATGATGTGTGAAAGTCATGTTTGGACTGTAATTAAAATGTAGCACTCATTTTCAAAAGTTTGATTAAAGAAAAAATAATAATAATATGTCTATTTGGTAAGTATGCTAGATAAAAGTATCAAAATGTATCAAAAGTGCCAATATATTTGTAATGTTACTAAAGAGTTCTCCTTTAATTAAATAAATGCAGTTATTTTTAACTTTAGAATCATCACAGAATCCTTAAAAAAATTATCATAGTTTCTACAAAAACATTAAGCAGCAGCTGTTTTCAATATTGATGATAATAACATTTTCCTTGTGCATCAAATCAGCACATTATAATGATTTCTAAAGGATCATGTGACACTGAAGACTGGATTAATGATGCTGAAAATACAGCGTTGCATCATAGGAATAAATTACTTTTTAAAACATTCAAGTAGAAAACCAGATTCTTGAAAACTAGCCTTGTTGAGCATAATAGACTTCTTTCAAAAATATAATTATTTTCCGTACCTTTTCACAGACCACAGTCCATGCCTACACCGCCACACAGAAGACAGTGGATGGTCCCTCAGCCAAGGCCTGGCGCGATGGACGCGGCGCCCACCAGAACATCATCCCTGCTTCAACTGGTGCTGCGAAGGCTGTGGGCAAAGTCATTCCTGAGCTTAACGGGTCAGTGCAAGACAGATCACAAGACAACTGATTAAATTTGATGCTGACTGGAAAGGTTTACCATCTATCTTTGTTTTGTAGCAAGTTGACCGGTATGGCATTCCGTGTGCCAGTCGCCGATGTGTCTGTTGTTGACCTCACCTGCCGCCTCTCAAAGCCCGCCAGCTACGCTGCCATCAAGGAGGCTGTCAAGAAGGCCGCTCATGGACCAATGAAGGGAATTCTGGGATACACAGAGGATTCCGTAAGTGCTAGCAGTAAAAATCTTTTAGAATTCCACAACAAGAATATTTTCATTTATACTGTAATGCAATTAGAAATTGGAATCATATTTAATTTGTGTTTTTGTTTAGGTTGTTTCTTCTGACTTTATTGGTGACACTCACTCCTCAATCTTTGATGCTGGTGCAGGCATCTCCCTCAACGACAACTTTGTCAAACTCATCTCCTGGTAAGCTCAAAAACAACATGACTTAAAGGGCTGGTCCACCCAAAAATGACAATTGTGTCGTCATTGACTCACACTCATGTAATTTCAGATCTGTATGCATTTCTGTATTCCATGGAACACAAAAGAAGATATTTTGAAGAATGTTGGTTACCAAATGTTTTGGGTCCTATTGGTTTCCATACTATGGACAGAAAATGCTATGTAAGTCAATAGGACTTGAAATTGATTAGCCACCAACATTCTTTCAAAATACCTTCTTATGCGTTCAGCATACGGAACAAATCTCACACTGGTTTGAAACAACATGAGGGTGAGTAAATGATGACAGAACTTTGCTTTTTGGAAGGACTGGATCAAATAATCACATAACCTTTTCCGTGTTTTTGCTGGTGATATAAAATTATGTCTTAACTGTGAATATTGCAATTATTTCAACTTCTAAAAACAGCATTTTCACATTTTTTCTAGAGTTCTCACAGATTACAAGTATGACAGTTTTGAGATGGATGCTTTAATAGTGTCATTGCATTCAAATTTAGTGGAAATAAAGTTCCTTTTAATTCTGTAAATCAGTTAAAAACTATTTAATTCAAAACTGACTCCCCCATATCATTATTATATTAGTGCATATAAATACAAAATAATAATAATATTATTCCTTATTTTATTAATTAATTATTAATGTTCATTTAGTGAAATAGTCTTTTTTTGTTTGTTTGTCATTTGCAATTACTGTTAGTTTAAGAAATATTTTCAGGAAAAATACAGTGCATAAATAATGGTAAAAAAAATTGTTAAATGTCAGAAAAATATCTAAAAAGATTTTAAAGCTATATCACCCTATGCAAATATATATATTTGCAGCAGAAAAAGCAATGCTCTAATATTTTTTGTTTTTCTTTCTTACAGGTATGACAATGAATTTGGCTACAGCCATCGTGTTGCTGACCTGTTAGTGTACATGCACTCCAAAGAGTAACTCGCCAAGTTTTGCGACAGCAGCAAGGCCCTACCATTCCTTCTTTCAACGCACTCATTTCATAGCTGAAGCCATAGTGACACGCCTTAGCATTCCTGCTCCCACCTACGAGACGTGTTCGTCTCTGTAGACGTCTGTGTGTGCGTGTTCATTTCTTTTGACGGTATTTGTGTCAGTGTCACTCCACAAGCATTGCTGTAGTTGTTGCCATTCTGGGTGTAATCACGTTGTGTTGGTGTAAAGAGAACAACTGATATAGTTATATGAGGTAAAAAGCTACTGTAATGCAGTTTAAAAAAGAAACTAATTAAAGTGTTTGGAAAAACAAATGTGTTCCACTTATTCTGTCTCTTATAAGGTGTACTTATATACATGATGGTAATAGTTTAAGCCTATAAAGCAGGGTTCCTCAAAGCTTGCCCTGGAGGGCCAATGCGCTTCAGAGTTTAGCCCCAACCCTGATCAAACTCACCTGCCTGTGATTTTCTAATGATCCTGAAGATACTGATTAGCATGCTCAGGTGTGTTTGATTAGGGTTAGAGCTAAACTCTGCAGGAAAATGGATCTCGTGGGCCAGATTTGAGGATCCCTGCTATAAAGCCTTCTGTATTATGTTTGATAAATGAATTTCTAGGGGCTCAAAATTATGAACTTGATTAAACCTTTGTTGGGAAAACCTATTGCACAAAATCTACAAATCTTCTGTCGGATAACTTTATATTGTTTATATAGGTTTACTTGAAAACCCATAAAAAGATGTAAAAAATAATAAAATATCAGATATCAGAGTGAAATATAATAAAACAAGATTTGAAGGAATTATTATTTAGTTGTCAATCATTGAGTTTTGTTGTATTTTATGTTTTGCCCCCCACAGAGTATAGAGATAATAAAACCATCCATGTTTTGGCCTCTAAATTAAGATAAAGTAATTTTTTTATTTAAGATGAGCTCCATATACTTACTACTATATCATATTAAATCAGCCCTAAAAGCCTGATGCATATACAAAACGTAATATAATATGATACAAAACTCATATGCAAGCTTTTTTTCAACTTTGTTTTCATATATATTTTGTTTCATGACTTAAACATTTTTCTGTTCTTACATTTACATTTAGTCATTTTGCAGAAGATTTTATCCAAAGCGACTTACAACTGGGGGATACATAAAGCGATTCTTCTTAAAGAGGCAAACAGACAAAGGAAGCGCTTGTAATACCAAGTTTTAGACATTGTTCGAATAAGTACAAGCTAGAAAAATAGGGATTAAAGAGGACGTGTTTTTTTTTAATGATGAAGCCAAGTAGTTTAGAAAGTGATTAGTTTTCAGCTGTTGCTTGAAAATTGTCAGGGATTTAGCATTCCAGATGGGGTGAAAAGATCATTCCACCAGCCACGAATGGTGAAGGAGAATGTTCTGGAAAGTGATTTTGAGCGATTTTAATGGTACCATGAGGTGTCGCTCACTAGCAGATCTCAGATTTCTGGAGGGGATGTAGATTTGTAATAGGGAGTGGAAAAAGGTGGGTGCTAAGCCTGTGGCTGTTCTATATGCAAGCATCAATGCCTTGAACTTGATGCAAGCCGCAACCGGTAGTCAGTGCAAGGAGATAAAGAGTGGTGTACTTGGTAACATGGGTTCTTCTGGGTTTGTTGAAGACCAGTCGTGCCACTGCATTCTGAATAATTTGCAGAGGTTTGATTTTGCTTGATGGAAGTCCAGCCAGAAGAGCATTGCAGTAGTACAGCCTAAAAATGACAAGGGCCTGGACAAGATGTTGTGTAGGATGCTCCTTTAGAAAGGGCCTTATCTTTCTGATGTTCTTAAAGTAAAATGCTGTCGTCCTTATACGCAAAGGATGCACACAATATACGACTTATGATATCCTGAAATTTATACAAATATAAAATTATATATGCAGACTAAATGCATTGACCTGTATTGCATTTTTAATATACAAACAGCAACAAAAGCAGATTTATCATTTTTGACTGATGTCAAGCTATAGAAAATTAAAATAGCCATTTAATCGTTTATAGTGTTCATGTTTACTCATTCATAATTATTCCGTTCTCGTTCTCTCCTTCTTGTGAACGAGTCTGATTCACTCAACTGAACGAACTTCGTGACTACTAACTACTGAATATTAAGGCATCCAGCTCATCTGACACACTGCCTTTTGCACAATATACAGCAAGTATGCACAATATGTACGCATATCACTGTGTATATTGCATGAAACCTATAGACTGTATAAAAACATTACACCTAGCAACAGAATAAGTCGCGGAACTACAGTAAGCTAGAAAGCGGTTCTGCTCGGACAGTTAACGGTGGTGCACCGGAGGATTATGTGACCTGCTCCTGTCATTCTAAATTCGCGATTTTGTTGGTAAGAAAACACTCGATCTTTTAAGTAATTGATAGTAGGGGTATTAAATTAGTTCCAGAAGCAAACATCGTTTATAATAAGGTGTATAACAACTATATTTCATGCATTTTTCTCACGATTTAAGCACGCTGTCTAATACCGATGTGTTAGTAGATGTGGTGTTTTAACATGACGTTTCAATTAACCAAATAAATACCAACATTTTATGTTATACCGATATGTTATAGCTATAACTTTCAATTGGTGTAGATAATACATTTGTCATTCCAGTAATATCCAACTTCTGAAACATGCAGGTTTTAAAATGATAATGTTGAATCTATCTGGAGTTTTTTCTTTTCTGTATTAACAGGATCTGAGGAGGAAAAAATCCCCCTGAAAGCTCTACCATGACGCTCTTTCATTTCGGAAATTGTTTATCCTTGGCCTATTTCCCATATTTCATTGCATACAAATGTAGTGGATTGTAAGTATTTAGACAGTATTTTTTCATACTTGGAAGTATTATATATCTAGCTATGTTTTTTTTGTTATTTCCAGATATTATTTCCAGTATGAATTATTAAAGAGATGATGTTTGATTTTGCTGAAGTATGTAAGTGTACAGTATAATCTTTTTATATGCCATATGCCAGACTAATGTGTTCAGTATGAGGCATGGTCAATAAATAATTTGGTTCTCCCCTTTATTTTAATTGTTATTTAATCTGTACAACAGTTGTCAGTTGTTTATGTATGCTACAACGATCTAAATGTTCTTTCTAGCTGTGATCACTGTTCAGATCTTCACACTTTTGTTTATTGCCAGGTCTGAATATAATGCATTTTGGAGATGTGTCCAAGCAGGTGCTACATATCTCTTTGTGCAGCTGTGCAAGGTGACTGAACCCATTAGTCCTCGCAAAGATGTTTCTAATGTTTGTGGGTCGAAGATAGAATATTATGAGGTTTTCTGTAAATGTGTGATATCACTTTCAGATGCTGTTTCTTGCCACATTTTTCCCCACCTGGGAGGGAGGAGTTGGGGTGTATGATTTTGTTGGGGTGAGTAGTGAATGTTCCACTCCGAAAATATGCTCAGCCTCAGGCCATCCAAGATGTAGAGAGATTTACTAGAGAAATTGATATTATGAATAGAAGACCTGTGTTTTAGGCAGAAGAAATGGCTTAAAGTTAAAAACATCTTTATGGATTTGTTTCTCACAAATTCTTTCTTTTGCTTCACAACATTTTAATTGATGAACTGGAGTGGAGTGAATTATTGTGGTGTTTTTTTATCTGCTGTTTGGTGCCTCATTCTGACATCGGCACCCATTTACTGTAAAGAATCCACTGGTGAACAAGTAATGTAAAGCTAAATTTCTCCAAATCGGTTTAGGATGGAGAAACTGAGCTAACACATTTTCAGCAAATGGATATTTTTGTGTGAACTATTCATTAAAGGCTTATGTTCACATCCATGCAAATTATTATGATAACATCATTCATTCGTGTATTGTTAACCCCAGGAGTTCATGAAGGCCACAGTGGACATGGCCGATCTTCTAGGTCTTCATCTGGTTATGTCCAGGAATGCTGGGAAGGGCGAATATAAGATCATGGTGGCCGCTATGGGCTGGGCTACAGCCGAGCTCATCATGTCAAGGTATTCTGATCATCCTGAGAGATCCGCTGTCAATCACAATCACTGGCAGTAATCAGTAGAAATGAATGCACTGTGCATGGTTTGGTTATTCACTTTTGTGCAAGACTTTGGAGTCCAAAAAAAAAAACCCCGATCTGTTCATTTTAAACAGGTGTATTCCTTTATGGGTTGGAGCTCGTGGCATTGAGTTTGACTGGAAATACATTCAAATGAGCTTTGATTCCAACATCAGTCTGGTAAGATACATGCTTTCTTTGCACTGTACTTTTTGTGTTTGCATGCATCAAAAATCCAGTATCATAAATATATGTATTTATTTACCTTACTTTAAAAAAGCTTTTCTGTTTATTATTTTATAATATTAAATGTGATATGTATGTATATTAGGACACAATTTTTTAAGTCTATTTACTCACTTCTGTTGCTTTATTCTGTACCTAAACTTAATGATTATTCTTTTTTATCATATTAGGTTCATTATATTGCTATGGCAGCAGTAGTATGGATGTTCACTCGGTACGACCTTCCCAAAAGCTTCCGGCTCCCTGTTACCATCCTGCTGGGATTGTGTGTTTATAAGGGCTTTCTTATGGAGTGAGTATCACAGCAGCTTGCTCATCTTTATTCTGCCTTAAGAGAAACTTATTTAAAACTACTTTTGGCACAATTTTTCATCTAAGGTATTTCAACAGAGTGATTTTTCTGTGCTTTTAATTTGTCTACATTCATTTTTTTGTCAAAATTAATATGTATTCAAATTTGTAGCACATTTCTAGTAAACAGTCTATGATTTATGAAGATAATTAAATTTGAGTAAGGATTCACAATATATTTTGACCAAATTGATATTGACCATTATTTGCTTCTTTTTTAAAAGTTGGAATCAGTCTGTTTCGACCAATATTGGATGAGGATAATATCGCTGCTTGATTTTTCCTGTTCACTCAGTTTGCTGTTTAACCACAGAAGATGATAAAGACTACTTAACTATTATTCATTCTACCTTCTCTACTTAATTACATTGTAATGCTTCTTTTCCCTGTATGAACGAATATTTCAAACAGCTTTGATTCAAAATATCAACTGTTATATCCATTTTTGTCTGTGGCATAAAAATAACTATTTCTAATTTTCAATATTGGACCGCAATTCTGTATCAATTCAATTCTTTATCTACCTACATTAATCTACAAACATCATTTGATTTAACTTGTAAATAGAAGTCAATTAGATGTTCAGTTTTATAATAATTAGTCTTTTTTTAGTCAATTAATTTATTTAATTTTATCACATTTCATTGAAAAATGGTAATTTAATAAGATACAGTATAATACAGTCGAGATGATGCACTTGTTTGTCTCTCCTCTAGATGGCAGTGTTGCCTTAAGTTAGATTTTTAGTGCCATAGGTTTGGAATGAAATGCTTGCTTATTATTTACTGTCACACAGTACGCACTGTATAATGCTTACTGTTTTTTTTTTTTTTTATAGCATGTGGAATGCATTACACAGCATAGAATATATATAATAGAGTATTTTTTAATTCAGTTTTGCAGGAGAATTCAGATGTATTAAATTTAGATTCATTTAAATTGCATTGTGGGTTACAGCATTAGTGTTGTGTATTAGGTCCTTCGGGTGTTTCATGCATATGAAACTACAGAAATAATAAGTTTAATATGTTGATATACTTTTCTTTATGAAATCTCCGTGTGTCCTTTTAAAGAAATGTTCTGCTCTTTGTTTTGAGGTTTCACTGCACATAACTGTTTACTTCCATGTTTGTGTGTCTCCTCCAGGCTGTTTGTTCATGTTTTCCTCCTGGGCAGCTGGACGGCTCTCCTAGTGAAGGCCGTGCTCACTGGTGCCATCTCCCTGTGTTCACTTTTCCTGTTCGTCACACTCGTTCACAGCAACTAAACCCTTTTACTTTACAGTATTTGAAGAACTGATCCACATTCCTACTTCAAACACTGTTGACTTTTTTATCTGCTACAATGAGACTGTGAGAGTATAACTGTTATTAGTGAACATGTGTTTATACTTTATTCAATTAACTAAATAAACATTTGACTTCAGTATGAAGGAATCATTTTTGGAATACAGTTTTCTTTGGAGAGAAACCTGTAATGGTGAAACTCACTCCAAGAAAAATCTTATGAACAACTAATTTATTAATAAAGGCCACATAGGACAAAAATCATTTGCAGTTTTGTATGGTAGATTTTAGTTATCAAATAAAATATTGCCAAGTATGAGCAAACCAAACCCAGCATACATTATTATTATTATATATTTTTATTACATTTTCAAGAAACAAACTACACTAAAGTAATTGATAACACTTTACAAAGATGTATGGTTTGTGAATTTTAGTAAGCAATATTAGTAAATATGAACAAACAATAAAAATAGTTCTACAGCATTTTATTAATACGTTTACTAATATTTAAAAAAAAATAATGTTTTATGTGCACTGACATGAATAAGCAATTGTATTTTTTATTAACTAACATACAGGTTTATAAATGCTGGTTTGTGTTATAGGTTATTGTTTACTAATGCATCAAAGGAATAGTTCACCTTGCTTAAATACTTTTTTTTTATTATTATTTGCTCATCCTCAGGCCATCTGAGATGTAAATGAATTTTTCATATGAACGTATTCTGAGAAATTTAGCATTACCTCATTTGCTCATCAGTGGATCCTCTGTAGTGAATGGGTGCCGTCAGAATGAGAGTCCAGACAGCTGAAGAAAAAAAATCACAATGAGCTTGTGAAGCAAAAAGTTGTGTCTAGAAAATAAATTCAAACAAATGAACTTTAAACCATTGTTTTTGGCTGAAATAAGAATCCTCTATCCATAATATTGTTTTATCTAGTGAAAAAGCTATCTTGTCTGAATCAGGAGAAACATTTACACAGAACAAGCATTGTTAACATTCTGACGGCACCCATTCACTTTAGAGGATCCATTGGTGAGCAAGTTATGTGATGCTGAATTTCTCTAAATCTGTTCAAATGAAGAAACAAACTCATCTACATCTTTGATGGCCTGAGGGCAAGTACTTTTTTTTTGCTAATTTAATATTAAGTATTAATGAACTATTTCTCTAACCGATGTAACTTCATGAACTATTCCTTTAACAAATGAGCCCTTATTGTAAAGTGTGCCCTTTTAATCCTTGAACAGCACAACTATTGTTCTGCTATTTCACTTCAGCCGAGCTTCACATTCCTGGCACTTAAAAACTCAAAAATATGCTGGGAATGTAAGGGACAAGAATGTTTACATGTGAGTTTTGAAAAAAAAATTTATAATAATAAACATGGAGTTAATAAACAGGTTAATATGCAACATATGAACTAATTTTAATATTAGAAACAGTACTGATGGTAGTTAGATGCCACATATATTACACTATGTATTTTTAAGCAATGATTCTCCTACGATTCTAAAAACAGACAACCAAATAAAATTTTATTGACTTGAGTTTCTGACTAAATGTTTTATTAATGTTATATATTAATAAATATTTATTAATTTAAACTAATTATCTTATGTAAAAATAATAAATAATAATAAAAAAAGACTTGGTCTTGAATCTCTTGAATTAATGATTCAGACATCAAATACATAACAGTCATCGTCATCTGGCATAATGTAACATATACAAACTTTATTTGCAGCACATCAAAGACCCATGCATGACGTTGGCATGCAGTGTATGCAGGTGCATATGGGCCCGGGCAGTTTGGGGGCCCGTCGAGCCCAGGGGAACTTTTTATTGAATGGGGGAATGAATAGAGCCCTGCACGGGCCCGGCCCTTGTCCAACAGCTTATCAGAATGCTTGGCCACCCAAGTCCGACTGGAGTCGGATGTCTTTTTTCTCTCTCTTCCCCATACACAGCTGCTGTTGCAGCCAATTCAATATTTCAGTTTTGCTTTTTAATGGCAAAGTGGTCATATTTCTTTTAATTTCTTTATTAAATTAATTTAGAAATATGTTTGGAACATTTTATGTTTGTTAAAATCAGGTTTGCAGGAAGCGCGATGAGAATATGTTTGATCAATTTAGCCTTCTTCTCAAATCAACACAACTTGCCTAAAAAATAAATAAAAAAACCTTCATGCTTTTAACCATATAAATTAATAAAAAAAATTACCAATAAATGTGCGCTATTCGGCTGAAGCATGCTTGAGGCGCCAGCGCAATCTATCTCTCTTTGTCTTTCCTTTTCTTAAAAGTGAAGTGATGTGACAAAGTATGGTGACCATTACTCAGAATTCGTGCTCTGCTTTAAAACTATCCAAAGTGCACAGCAGTGAACACACACACACGCACACACACACCATGAACACACACCCGGAGCAGTGGGCAGCCATTTATACTGTGGTGCCCGGGGAGCAGTTAGAGGTTCAGAGCCTTGCTCAAGGACACCTCAGTCATGGTATTGCCGACCCGAGACTCGAACCCAGAACCTTAGTGTTATTAGTCAAACTCTCTAACCATTAGGCCACAACTCTTTTGAGCTATTTTACCTCCAGTGGTAATGACTGTGTAGTTACAAACCAGCTTTGCAGCTCTGAAATAAAAAGAGCTTGGTTTTCCCTCTCCAGCTAAATTTGTGGAAAGGACTGAATAAAGAGCCAAGCCCAGTAGAGTTTCACTCTTGGATTATGGGTCACTCTCTCACATGTATTATATTACCTGCAGAGACAATCAAGCACAATTCCAAAGTGTTCAAATTCCTTTACATGTGTTCATCTCATTCTTCAGCTTTGTTTCCATAACTTTGTGATCTTTCTTTCAAAATCTCCTTCTTTGGAACTTTATTTCATATTCAAGTTTTTCTTCTATCCTCTTTTAAACCTTTTTGTTTCATCTTTTGTTTGTCCTTTGATGTTTTGTTACAGGTTATTTATATTTTTTTACAGACTGTTTAATTCTTTTTAATTTTTTTTCATTGTTTTAACATTAAACCTCTTTCAAAAAGTATTTTGATCTCAGCTTGTTAAACATTCTTTGAAGTTTTGTTATATTCTGTATTTTTTAAAACATTCTTTTAATCTTTGATTATTTGACGTTTTGTTACATTATGTATATACAGAATATAACAAAACTTCAAGAATCAAGGGTTAAAAGAATGTTTAAAACAGTCTGTATAAAAAAAGATCACATTTTTTTCATTTGGTTTATAGATAGTAGCCTAATCATAAAGTATCAGTAATGTTACTATTTGTTTGCAAATACTATGCTTTTTTTTTCATTTCTTTCCTTTCCAAAAAAAGGATTTTATGGGCAAAAAAAGTACTTTGCAACTATCCCTTTACTTTCCTTTTTCGTAGTTTTGTATTTATTTATTTATTTATTGCATATACAATACACCTTGTGCGCTTGGACCCAAGTAACCTTTCCACCAGACTCTCCTGTGAATGTCAGCAGCAGATACTGTATACTGCTCCCTGTTGGGTTAATGAATGCGCTCACCGTCAGACGTCACTCTCGCTCTCTTTCACTCACTCTCTCTCTCTCTTTCTCTTTCACTCACTCTCTCTTTCTCTCCTCCTCTCCAAACACAAGTGAATTCACACGGTCAAGAAAACGTCCTTGTTTTTCAAAGTCCGGTCAGCAGAGAATGGCAAATAACAATTTGTATCTAGATTACCATGGTCTCCTGCTACCTAAGATAGCTCATACAGGGGAAACTCTCAACTACCTCCAGAATTTCCAAGTCAAAGATGATGATGTTTTTGCTGTTACCTACCCAAAATCCGGTAAGGTCGTTCTTTATTTTCGATGTTTATTGCTCTTCATGCGTTCAGCAACACAGACTTATTGCATTGCATTTTCCTCATATTGCTATAATTTTTGTAAAATATGCAACATGTTATATATGCACTGTACAGTTTGCAAACAAATTGTGCAGAAGTTAAAATATGCAAATCTATTATTTAACTATTAAGTGTCTGCATTTTGAATTTCCTCAGACTGTAAGTCACTATTCTGTTTTATAGAATATTCATCAGCTGACGACTAGGTGACAATTTAATAATGAACTTCACAGGCTAATGTATTCTGCATAATGATGTGTTCATTATTCTATATATTGCAAATTAAAACTCTGGGTTATTTTATGAATGAAGGTGATCAGTCCATCCTTCATTGGTCTCTACCTGTGTTTTTCAGGCACTACTTGGATGCAGGAAATTATTCCCCCGCTCCTGAATGGAGGAGACCTGACGTCCGTGGAAACCATCCCTAACTGGGACAGGGTTCCATGGCTGGAGGAAACACGAGCTTCATTGGTCTTAGATAAGCTCCCTTCACCACGAGCAATCGTCTCCCACATGCCTTATAATTTGATGCCTTCCTCCTTTTTCAAGTCCAAGGCCAAGGTACAGAAAGCAGTAGAACAATCATATTTATATCTGCAGAGGTGTGGATTTTGAATTTCGCTTCCAAAAGACAAAAACTAGCCGAATAATATTTGTATATTTGATACAGTCACACCGGCGAATCATCAGCTGCTAAATTCAAATCTGAGTTTCGCTGGTACTGAGCCAGAAACAGACGCGTTCTTACAGCGCTGCACATTTAACCAATCACACACGATCCTGTTGATCTTATTAACGCAATGACCATTTAGAGGCGTTTAGGAGAGTCTTCGCCAGTGTTGCCAGACGTACGATAATTATCGTATTTGTACGATAATTTTTTACCTCTGTACGATGTATAATCAATAATGAAAAAAATCCCGTAATGTACCTACGATAATTTCAGAATTTTATGAAAATTTAAATGACGGTAGTTGCAGTCATAGGGCTTCTTTACTACTCATATACGAAATCATATACGAAATCGGCTCATTACAGACAGACATAAATGCGTTCGTGTGCACCTGAGGGTGTGTTAAGAATGCAGGAGAGTGCCCTTCTTTAAAGCCAACGAGCACTAGTTGCGGTCCATGACAGCAAGAACCCCTTCAACATCTGGCAACACGCAGGATTCCGATGACAGCGGCTCAGATGTGGAGTTAACTGCACCACGCAGCAACATCTAAATTCCTTCTTCACTGGACGCGACAAAGCAAGTGTTAAAAATCATTTTAATATGATTTAATATGCGCTGCGACGCAGAAAGTCATTGGAAATAATGGGATAATATTTTGTCTCACTGCTTCCGTCCAACAATACGCCTTGTTATCTATTGTGGTAATTTGCAGGTCGTGTCAAAATGTTGTTTGTTTAGAATAGATAAATAACTCTTTTGACTCTATTTTCTTCCAAATACGATAATTTTGAACTTCTGGTACGATACTTGGACATTTCCAATCTGGCAACACTGGTCTTCGCTGAAACGTCGGCGTTTTGATCAATTGCTTGCTGAATAATGACGAATTCTCTCATCAGAAACGACAAAATGAGCAGATGTGCTATTCTAGCAATAAATACCCCCCCGCCTTACTGTTGACCCCTCAAAAATAATGAGTGCATGACGCCCCGTTCGCGAATGTACTGCAGAACTCATGAATTATGTGTTCATTTAATTTGCTAAATACTGGTTTATTCTGCAATTTGTTTTGTTTGTTGTACTGTGTATATTTATTATGTCTATATAAATAAGCATGCACTCATGCATGTATATATTTAAGAAAAATATGTTGTTTTATATATAATATAATATATAAATATATACATCTATTATATACTTTCATAAATGATTGCATTCATCTCATAGTATTATTTTAGATAATACAGTTTCTTGTTAATCCCCGTGAGGGGTTTATGGGTGGGGGGAGGTTATGTAATGTTTCACTCTCTTCAGTGCATTCCTCTTCGCTGTATTGTTCTGTGTTTATTGACTGTGTGATAAAACATGTGGAACAATAAATATATACCTGTAAATATTTTCAAAATATGTACTTGTCGTGCCAATTTTCCATTTCAGTTAAAGTTATGAGACAAAAGTCTTTTGAATATTTATTTTCCTGCAGGAAAAAGGTCTACATTCATACAGTCATTCAGGGTTGGCTGTTGATTCCAACAACGAGGAAACAACCCAAACTCAACATTTATACCTTCATCAAATCCGGATGCTTTGATCTCATCCAATCATAATGCATATTCAACATATATGCCCATTTAAGGTGCCTAACTATGTCCTCCAGATGCATTTCTAAGAATTGAATGCAAATAATTTTCTAAGTAGCCAGGACATCTAAGTAAAATAACATCTCTGTCTCACACTTGTCTTGCACACACACAATTAGGTTTACTGTTATCTCTCAGTTCATCTAAAACTGAAGCACCCAGAGACAATCAAAAGAACACTTTTTGTACAGTGAAACAACTAATATTAATATTTCAGATAGAACAGTACTGCATATATAAAGTATACTTGCATTTTCTTACGCTGTTACACTCTCATATCATGATGCATGTCCAGACTAAAACTAACAGACTAAACAGACTAAAGGTGTCATTGTTTTTGTTAAAAACTGTGTTTTTCATCTTCAGGTAATCTATGTCGCTCGGAATCCTAAAGATGTTTTAGTCTCCTCTTTCCACTTTCATCAAATGGCCAGTTTCCTTGAAGACCCTGGAACATTTGAAGAATTTGTTGACAAATTCCTCTCTGGAAAAGGTGAGACATTCAAAGCTTGAATTAAGAATTCAGTATTCATGTGACTAAAAATATTGAATGTAGTTGTATTTTTTTATATATATAGTGATGTTGCTGCCATATTAAGGTCCACTTTGCATAATGCCCCAAAACACCCAGATTAATTGTTGTATTTAATAATAAACATGCATCAAACATGGAGAGTGTAAATATAAATACTCAAATTATCAAGTTGCAATTGCTTACACAGTTTTGTTCGGAAAGTGGACCGACCATGTGAAAACCTGGCGAAACCCTGAACTCGGTGACAGAATTCTGTACATCACCTACGAAGAAATGCTTCAGGTAAAGTGAAAAGATACTGCTCATTCAGAAATCAGAGATAATGTGTGTATTGAAGGAATTCTTGCAATTGTAGGACCTCCGTGAAGTCCTGGGCAGGATTTTAAAATTTCTTGGCCGGGAGCTCAGTGCAGAGGCTCTGGATCGCGTGGTCAATCATGGCACTTTCAAAAATATGAAAACAAACAAAATGTCAAACTACTCTCTGGTGCCAGAAAACATTATGGATAACAAGAAGTCACCCTTCCTCAGAAAAGGTACCCTGGTTTTAAAGCATCAGATGAGAGCTGTTTTTTTTTTTTTTTTAGACATTGTGCTCTTGAATGAAACCTCTCTGCTCATTTAAAGGTATCGCTGGAGACTGGAAGAATCACTTCAGTCCTGAACTTGATGCCAAGTTCACAGCTGTCATTCAAGAGGAAATGAAAGAAAGTAACATCAGATTCCTGTGGGATGAGGAATGAGTGAATCTCTTGTAATGACATCTCGGTGCAGATCAAAATAAACAGTCATAGATGGAACATGTGATCGTTTAATTCACTGTGTGTTTATTCAAGTTTTTTGCAGAGTGATTGCTGCAATCTTCTCTTGTAGTCCTGAAACTATGTTGGAATTGCTCAAGATGATAAGACGTTAAAGCGTAAGACAGTTAGACCACCTTTGGGTTTTTGCAACTTAACAGTGAGGATGCAACGTCTAACATCTATTTCGTGATTCTGAGCGATGTTGCACATGCCTGTTGACACAGGAATGTGACCACAGGAATGTGACCACAGAAAGATTAGATTTATGTATAGTCTTATTTATGGACTGCTTTTCACAGTGAAATATCATTTATCTAATCAGGGAACCCAGCATCTTGTGGTTTTGCATTAAGCATAAGAAATAATATATGTATAACTACATACAAAAACCATGCATATGAGCTATTTATGTTTACACCAAGCTAAATGCATCTAAAACAAAAGTAGCACAATTATCCTTTCCACTTTCCAGTGTATTTCTATGTGAGGATTCTTGTCATTCCTTAAAGAAATCATTCACCCAAAAATGAACATTTTCATTTACTCACCTTTCTTCGTTAGATTCAGAACAGATTTGGAGAAATTAAGGCAAAAAATTTAAATAAATAATAATAAGTGTTATATATTAGCTATAAAATGTGTATGTGAGATTCATTATATTTTTATGGGCTGAGAAAATAAATGCTCTTTTCCCAAAGGCCAAGTTCAGCCTGTCCAAAAGCATGTATATTGTTTCTACTGTATGGACACACACACACACACACACACATTTATATGAACTAAGCAAAAATGACACATCATATCGCATTCAACTGCTTTTATTTCCAGCAAATTTCTGAATGTTTGTTAATATTTGTATTACCTTGAGATATGAACTGAACATGTTTCACAGACATTTAACAAGCAGAGATAGATGAATGAGTCCCAAAACCAAGAAGGAGTCAATATCAAAAGTAAAGTTCTTCTCATTCTCGTTGAATGCTTGATTTGCCAGGTCTTGCTGTTACAGTATATGTTTCTCCACTCTTCCAGCAAAGCATCAGCAAGTTCTCAAGCCCATCTGGGGTTCATATGATTATATGTTGTTTGCCACTGCAGAACGATCAGCTGTCCTCCCTGTCTCCTGTAGCACTTAGGCCTCAGGCCTCTTACATTACAGACATTGCAGTTTATTGGAATAGGGCATGTTCACACAGGTGATCAGGAACCCTTCAGAGTCAATAGAAAGGCTTCTCTTCTGTCTTAAGTTATTGTAACTATGGTCTTTATTGCCTACCATTCTGCCTATCAGCGTTTATTCTCTTAAGCACTGTTCGTTTGGTACATGTGCGATAATAGTTTTTGATTCACTGAATAAGCATGAAAAACCCTTTACAAGATCTTTAAAGCATATCTGGGTTTTTTTTAATTGCAGCATCCAAAAAAATAATAATATATTAATATATAGTATATATTTAAAATATATAATTATGTAAAAAGTAAACATACAATTTATATATATATATATATATATATATATATATATATATATGTGTGTGTGTGTGTGTGTGTGTGTGTGTGTGTGTGTGTGTGTGTGTTGTTTAAGTGTAAATGATAGGTTGTTTAGATGTTTATTTGATATAAAGCAGTTGTCCACTCAAGACTACGTTTTTACCAGTTTTCCCTGAATTGCACAATGTGGATTATTGCTTTATTTTTAATCGCCATCGTCAGAGACTAAGATGCTTTATGCCTAATTAATTACATTAATTTTCAAACAAATGACCTCATTGTATGCAAGCGTGTCCATGTCATTCACTTCCGGATTATTCAAATTATGAAGCTTGCTGCGCTGTGATTGGTTGCCAGATTGGTTGCAAGTAAACTGGCATTGATAAATGTGAAAGCACTTGCGTTGTTGTGTACGTGCCGACTAGTGTATGTTAACCCGGTAATGTGTACGTCTTCTCCTCTGAGGGCATTTCACCAAAGGGCCTCCGCCGTACGTGACTGTGCTGGGGTTCTGTGCCTCCCTCTTTACTGATAAAGCTAATGAATTTCCTGTGATTTCCTGTAATTGGGGCACTTTGGGCCGGACACACGTGTGAGCGTGGGTATCGTCTAGGCATGCTGATGGTTTTTTACATGCGGGCTGGGGCTGTGTTGTCAGGCACACTGGTGATTGGACGGAGGAACCATATATCCTCATGTATTGTCTGCGCTAGACAGCTGGCGTACTTGCAGTCGCAGTGCACATGTGCATCGCCATGCAGACGGACACAGATAAAAGATCAGCTTAGATCATTAGGACAGGATGGACACTTGAATAGACGGATATCAACGTGTCTCCTCTCTGATGGCCCTGGAAGACCCAATTTGTCGTGGTGGGTGTCCATGGGTGTGGATGACAGTGTCTCTCTCAATTCTCTCAAGAACAAAGGGTCAGCTTGTATTTGGACTAGTGTCGACACACCAGGGACGCAGAGATAAAGAAAGGGAGGGCCATCTGACATAACCTGGTACTGCTCATTTAAATCAATCATCCAAAGGATCTTCTTTCCTTTTATTCTGTCATTCCCAATCTGCTGACTGAATATTGACTTGAAAAGCTCAGAAAAAGTCATAGTCATCTTCTCATCTTTGTTATGATTTCTTTCGTTTTAGAATAATAGTGAAGTCATCAAAATGGTGAACAAATGAATGTGGAGATTATAGTGACCATAAATACATAATACAGAAACCAATCAAAACTGTATTTTAGCTTCTTCAAAGGTTCTTCTTGGTTTATTTTATTTTATTTTTTAAGAATTTTATATGTAAGTGCAACTGATATTTGTCTACAGGACTTATGTTTGTTCTTCTGTCTGGTCCAACAAATTGCTTTCTTAAACTCTTCTTTTTTTATAATTTTTTTTATTATCATTGTTTAATTTAAAACTTAAAGATGCTCACTCACTCACAATTCTCCTAATGTTGTAGAGCTCAAGTCTGCATGAACGAGCAGCCATTGTGGATATTGTGGATATCCAGAAGTATTTCCAAGCTCAAAGGTACGGATGGTGAATCAGGTGCAAGATGGCTGATGACCTCTGACCTTTGAATACAGTGTGAATTACTTGCATCTGGAATATTTATCATCCTCTCTTGCAATAAAAAAATATTTAGTGATTGTGAAATACAATACTGTCACATGTATTTTGCAGGATGCATTAAATTGTGACAGAAATTTGAAAGTTTTAACATTTATAACATAACAAATAATTACTATTTTAAATAAATGTTGCTCTTTTGAACTTTTTAATCCTCCAAGAATCCTGAAAAAAAAAAAATCAATCCACCAACATATAAACAACAGTTGTTTTCAACACTGATAATAATAGTCATGTTACATGATGATTTCTGAAGGACCAAGCAGACTGTAGTAATGATGGAGAAAATTTAGTTTTGACATCACAGGAATAAATTACATTTTAAAATGCATTCAAATAGAAACATTTCTATTGAAATAACATTTCAGAATATTGCTGTTTTTTCTTGAAAGGTAGTGTAAGTCTTTTAAAAAGACAAATTCAGATAAGCACACACAAATTGACCAAGGGTTATTTCAGGCTTGTTTTTATGTGTTGTTAGCTGCCTGATCAGTCAATTATGTTTATTTTTCTTTGCTATTCTGAGATATTTCTGCCTGGACGTGTGGGTGGCCTCTGATGAAACATTACATTGTGGGTATTTAATTGGGCCTTGTTTTTCTTTTAAATACAGGCTAGTCCAAAGTAGCAGCACAGAGGACTTCACCAGATCACAGGTTTATTTAAATGTCACTTGCAAAGACAAGCAAATTAGTTTGTTTCTGCCAGCTACATGTACTGTAGGGTGAAAGATTAATAACTCCAGACTTTGAACTTAATTTGATTCAAAGACACTATAAGATTTAGGCCTCATGCTTTGTGCAAATATTACCTTTAGCAGACAAGGCATATAGTCTTTGTCTGACAATTTAGGAATCAGGGGGCCCTGATGCGTCATCATGCATTAAATTCAGACTGGCTACTGAAGGGTTAAAACATTGCAGACCATCACAGACCTCGTGATCAATAGCCAGTGCATTCAATGACAGCAGTCTCTTATGTTTGTAATGTTTTGTAAATATCCAGTCATGATCCAATGACTTGTTAATATACAACTGCTGCTAAAACACATAAATGTACTGTAGGTTAAAGGCAGGCGAACTACGTTTTCCACAACCATGCACGTTTCAGAATGACTGGATTTACTCACATAAGTGGACTCCCGAATAACCTAATTATGACAACTGGGTAATCAGAATATCCTAAAAGTCAATTTTTGGGGACATTTTAGACTGTTTAGAGAGAGACAGAGAGAGAGAGAGAAACTATTACATCTATGCATGCATCAAAGGGTTAAAGTTAAACCAAAACTTTTAAGACTAATAAGACTTTAAAAATAAAAAATCAAGCTGTTTATTTCTGTAAAAAAATGCCCCCTTAAAACTATTTAAGTTGCCTATTTGCATCACATTTCTGCCGACACTCCATTAATGATACGAACACTGATACGAACTATTTTTAACAATATCGCAACACAGCCAGTCTGCTACATCTTATTGTTAGCTCAGTATTTACTCCTCCGTGGCATTCGTTATTCCTGTTCATATACATTTGTGTGGTTTTATTTACAGTGCTAAAATGCTGGGGTCTTCCTGCCATTGTTTGAATGATTATCTTCACCTGAGTGATAAGACGAGTCTTTACATTCAATCAGATGGACACCCCACCTTTGTTTTGACTACACACTAATGCTTATACATAAATATAAAAACAGCATGGCAGAGTCGAGCAGCTGCAGTGTCACAGGAACAATTGCTTTATTCTAAAAACAAAAAGTCTTACAAATGCTGTGTTGATAAAGTGTAATCAACAAAAAGCTGTAGGCTAACATTAAAAATTGCCTTTCCTTTTTATGTTTGTTTAATTTATAGTGATATTGTGAAGTATTATAAACTATTTCTAACTAAAATCATAGTGAAAGTTTACAGTGACCTTGTGTGCTCCTAGTTTTAAGCCAGATATTGTGTCCTTGATTCTCCACTGTACGTCATAAACACACTGTAGTAAGAGAGGACACCTTCCTTCCTCTAATACACAAATGACACGTACTACAAAACTATAAATAGCTGCCTTGTCTATTTTAAACTACAAAGTGTATCCTTTAGATAGTTAAGATGGGCTTCAGTGCCAAGTGGTGGAAGTTTCAATTAATTTAAACAAATGGACTAATGCACTGTATACATTTGAATGTTTAGACGACTGAAATTTCTTCAATGCATAGTTTTAAAGGGTAGTGCAGCTCAGAAAGGAACATTTTGTCATCTTTTACAAACCCTCATATCATTCTAAACTTTTTTGTCTCCCATAGAACACAAAAGAGAAGTTTGGAAGAATGTCCATGTTGTTCTTTTTCAGTTAATGATGCCGGAAATTTTGTTTTTATTACTATTCTTTGAAGTTCTATATCACAAAAAAAGTTGTTTTGGCTCTTAAGTGAAGTGCTCAAATAACAAAACAAAAATATAAACTGGACCATGTGATTTTTTTTGTTGATGTTGCATGATCATGATAATTACACACTCTAAAAATGGTGCTAAATTGTGGTTCATTGGCTCGTAATCATAGGCAACCACTTAGAGTACTATATAGCACCTGTCTTTAAAGGTGCTTTACAGCACCTTTGTCAAATGGTGCTATTTAGAACCATAAGAGGAAGCCCATTCTCCTCCTTAGATTTTAGATATGTTTTCAACTCTCATACGTTTGCTATGAATGTGAGTTTTACTACATTGGCAACAGCTGTTTTGAATCACTACCACACTTTTCTGAGGTCAAAAAGTCAAGGCCTGGAATATTTCCCTTGGGGGCAAAAAGGTTGAAAACCATGTTTTCTTCAGGAAATACTGTATTTTTATTTATTTATCATTTCCCCAACTAAACTAAGAGAAAGTTAGAGAACTTTAAAGAACTATACATGGGTATAACACCAATTTGTGTGTGTGTGTGCATACCATGAAAAAAAAATGTAAACAAATTACTAGCTGTATTTAGTTGCTGACCAACAAACAACTGATAAATTCTTTATTTTTTAGACAAATGTATTTTATCTTTACTTTTCTCTGGACTTTTGTTCATCCACTATATAAAAATATCGATCAGTTAGAATTAAAATAAAACTATACTATACCTAGAAATCTAATCATTCTGATAAATGTACATTTATTAATTTAAACATTTTGGGAAAATATATTTCTGAGCTATGGTTTTAAATAGAATCAATTTGGGATTTTTAGAATCACAATCATTCTAATAAATATGCATTCTTTTTTTAACTTCTTTATAAATAAAATAAAAAGCTAACATTTCTGAGCTATAGTTTCCAATAGAAACCTAATCATTCTGACATATGTTCATTTATTTTATATAATTTTTCCCTCTTTTCTGAAAATTACATTTCTGAGCTATAGTTTCCAATAGAAAACTTTTTTTTTAGGATATGATTATGCACTACAAGAAATTTGTATGTTCAATCAGTTGTAAAATATCTACTCTAAGATAGACAGCTCGAGGATAAATTACAAGTTTGGTTTCAAGTTAAGGATTCTGTCAATCCAATAAAATTAAATAATCACTATCATCTGAATCAGTATATTTACAAATGTAATTTTAGGCTGCGTGTGCAAATATCGGCAGAGAGTTCGTTTGGCGTCTGCCTGCTCTTCCTGAAGCATCTGTTCACGCCCAGCGCAGCTCTCTCAGACAATAACCTGAGCGTCTGCGTGCGTGTTTGTGTGTGCATTTCTTACTAGCGTGTTTTTATTATATGTCAGCACTATGCTACTGGCTCCAGACTAACACCCCATTGTCTGTGCAACTATTGTTTGTTTACTAGGCCGAAAGAAGGACAAAGACGGGAACAGTTGCTGGTCTACACTTCTGGGAGCTGGCGTCGTGTGGCATCCCCAAAATGGTGGGTGTGGGCTCATTGTTTTGGGGGATTTAAAATGGAAGTTCCTTCACTCTGGAGATTTGGCAAACGCTTGGGACATGTACTACAGATCATCCAAGCTTCCATGGGATCCTGTTCAAACTGAAAAGACATTATAATCAAGGCCTAAAATGCACTAAAATGTAGAGAAGTGTTGAAAAAAAAGACCTTCATCAACCTTCATTTCCCACTGCCCAGCTTTGAAACCATATGCTCCTTCATAATGAAAGAAAATGAGTAAGGCCGATTATCACGCTGATATGAAGTCCTTAATGGGTGGACTCGTTCCCAGAGGCCCAGAGGACCATTGCATGAGACCATGCATTGCCTCTGACTGACCTGCTATCAAGCATCGAGGTGCTGGGAAGCTGTGCTTGCCAGTTGGCCTCGCTGCTGATAAGATCAGATATGTGGAGGTCTCTCCGAGAGAACAGGAGTGGCACAGATCTTGCAGTTAGTGGCAAACCCAATTATATAGTGCCTTTATTGCTACAAAGAGTATTTGGAATGGGTTTCCAATTCAGTTCTGGCTAAAATGATAATTTGTCAGCATTTACTCACCCTTCTGTATTGTTTTATTTGTGAAAAAAAAAAAAGATTTAATTCTCACTACTAACTATTAACTACAACTTTTGTTTCAATAAACTCCTAATTTGCAGCTTATTAATAGTTAGCAATGTAGTTATTAAGTTTAGGTTTGGGTTAGGATTAAGGGATCTAAAAAATGTCTTGCAGAATAAGGCATTAATATGTGCTTTATAAGTACCAATAAACAGTCAATATGCATGTAATATGCATGCAAATAAGCAACAAGTTAATAGCGATGACCGGTCCCTTAACTAAAGTGTTGCCTGTTCATTCACAAGGCACTATGAAACACCAACAAAACCCAGGTGGTAATGATTAAAGCTACATAGTTAATAGATAAATGTTAATTAAAATAATGCCAAAAAAAAATTATTTAACAACATATGATGTTGCATAAAACCTTACTGACAAGAAAAATAAAACAATTCTGCAAAATGTCATATATATATATATATATATATATATAATTGGATTACCCCTTTGCTCTGCCCTTTGGGTAATGTTCGTCATTGTTTTGACCCACACCTATGTTAAGAATACTCATTTGCCTAGTCCTGTTTTACAACCCGAATTCCGGAAAAGTTGGGACGTTTTTTAAATTTTAATAAAATGAAAACTAAAGGAATTTCAAATCACATGAGCCAATATTTTAAAAAACGTCCCAAACTTTTCCGGAATTCGGGTTGTATATATATATATATATATATATATATATATATATATATATATAATATATATAATCTGTTTTGAGATCTGCTGAAGTTGAGTTTGGTCTCATACTTTATCACATACCTTGTCAGTGCTGTGCGCTTGCTTAGCCCTTTGTTGTGATAAACAGGTTTTCCAGACAGTTCTATCATATAACCTTTACAATTAATGCAGAATGCGGCAACAAGATACATTTTTAATGAGCCAAAAAGAACGCATGTCACACGTTTATCAGTTTGCACTTGCAACCAATAGCTGCTCGTATAAAATTCAAGGCATTAATGTTTGCCTACAAAACCACCACTGGCTCTGCACCCCTTTACCTAAATTCATTACTTCAGGCTTATGTGCCCTCAAGCTTAAAAAAGAGGCACAAAATCACTTTCACTGACCTCCTGGTGGAATGACCTTCCCCACTCAATCTGAGCAATCTGAGTCCTTAGCCATTTTCAAGAATCGGCTAAAAACACCTTTTCTATTTTTTTTTCCTTTTTGACTCTATAACTCTAGCACTCTCTATTCTAATTCTATTCTTTAAAAAAACATTTGTCTCTTTTAGACATGCACTCTATAATTTTACTGCTTCTTTTCTTTTTTTTCTTTTGTAAAGCACTAGCTTTTCTAATCTTTTTGTATTCTATCTGTTTTCTTTTTATTTATTATACAATTAACAAAAGCAAAAAAGGCCTCTAACACTAGCTTGCTCTATTCTTTTCTATTTTGTCTGTTTTCTTTTTATTTATTATATAAAAGTAACTATATATTAGTAAAATTAGCCAAAATCAGGCAATATTCAGTGGATACGTGAGGGGACATCCCATGGAGCTGAAACAACGGCTATTGTTTTCTGACCGCAAACGTGCTGAGCTCTAATTTATCAGAGCAGGTGAGTCAAACTTCTGACATGGATTGTTCTGCCAAGACAAAAATAACCTTTTATTTGTTTATAAACCATCTCTTCTGCTGATTACTCTACTATGATACGTGACTGTATTCATTGCATCCTGTAGAAAGACATGCTTGTCTTAGGATGAAGACTTTCATCATTGTAATGGATTGTAACTCATTGAATCTCATTTTTTGATTTGTGTAACACTCCTTTTTTTGGTCACTACAGAATTCTCCCACTTCCATTGTGGTAATTCATATCATGATAGAGAAAACACATTTGTGTGAAGTTAAAAACGGTTTATTTACTGATACATAGTAGTCTTGACACCGTCTTCAAGGGTGTAATACATCGATCAGATCTAATCTTAATAAATGGTTTATGATAAATATTTCATTTAAAAATGAATATTTCCAGATAGGATGCAGATGTGCCTGGCACAAGGAGTGTAAAAGCTGAAACTTTTGGATTTTTCCATCACAAATGGAAATGTAGTTGTGTTATTTTGCAGCTATTGAGCAGTTTGGTTAGTCGGCAAGTTTGCTTTTTTTGGTGATCTTAATTCATGATCTATTGTGGCATCCAATTTATAGAATGTCAGCCCTAAATAGTATGTGAAATAAGAATTGGTGTATCCCAAATTGTAGTAGGCCTTCTGAAGTGATTATCCCGGAGGTATCCAGAAGGTTTACTTTTTCTGAACTTTATCTTAATTGTTAATATTGCCCACAACACATGGACCCTTTTCACAGAGTGTGATGATATGTAAATTGTATGCATGCATTTACTGTGAAGTCTAATCAAATGTAAGATGACCGGATGTGTCGCTTCCTGGGAACACTTCCTGGGAACACTTCCTGGGAACACTTCCTGGGTTTTTGTTAAATGTGAGCCAAAATCATCCCAACACTTAAACTACTTCAGTCTGTGTGCACTGAATTTATTTCAATACACAGGTTTCACAATTTGGTTTGAATCACTGAAATAAATTAACTTTTCCATGACTTTCTTATTTATTGAGATGCACCTGTATGTTCCTATATCAAGTTGCTCACACAGTTCATTTCATTCTGAGCTGAGAAGTTTGTCTCATGGTTAATCGAGGCCTAAAACTGTATTATTTTACGTGGATAAAGTCACAAAATTCTTGAACTTAATGAAACTCAGTTTCAGTGTTTGTAGATGGAGACAGATGCAGGTAACTCAAACACGCAACTTTCATCTCTCTTTTCCTCAGAACGGCCGTCTTTTAGGGAAAAAAGGCATTTGCATCACTGGATATAGCTGTCGGTCATTTATCAGTTTTAGCAGTGGACTAATGTTAAATGATTAGCATTTTGCAACTTTCCATCTCTTTTCCCACTGGAATTTGCACTCTGCTTCTAAACTGCAGCAACTTTGATTGGCCAGCTCAATTTTTTTGACATAATGACCGCCGTGACAGACCAGACTGTAACTTTTTAAGCTTTTTGTCATCCTATCAACAACCATAAGGGAGTGCAGCAGATCAGTGCAAGAATTTCAAATATTAGGGGGGACAGTTTTGGGCTTTTTAATTTTTTACCCTATTGCCGACCCCTAGTAATAAAGTCCCTTTATAGTATAGATATATATATATATATATATTTTTTTTTTTTAATGAAGACTTCCATTTCATTAGCCGCTGTAGGGAAATAACGAGATGTACAGTAAAGTATCTAAGATGGAAGAATGCAGTTTTTGTAACATGGGAAATATGGTTTTCAAAAGACAAGTTGCTGTCTAATATAACACCCAGATTTTTGACTGTAGAGGAAGTAACAGTACATCCGTCTAATTGCAAATTGTAAACTACAAGATTATGTTTACTGTTTTTTAGTCCAATAATTAATATCTCTGTTTTATCCGAATTTAACAGGATAAAATTATTGGTCATACAATCTTTTACATTTTTAAAACACTCTGATAGCTTAGATCATTTAGAAGTTTCATCTGGTCTCATTGAGATATATAGCTGAGTATCATCATAACAGTGGAAATCAATCCCGTGTTTTCTAATAATATTACCAAGGGGCAACATGTATATTGAAAGTAAAAGGGGACCTAGGACAGATCCTTGTGGCACTCCATATTTTACTAGTGTTAAATTAGATGACTCCCCATTTAAATAAACAAAATGGTAGCTATCAGACAGGTAGGATCTAAACCATCTTAGAGCCTGCCCTTGAATACCTGTATAGTTTTGTAATCGATCTATGAGTATGTCATGATCTATGGTGTCGAACGCAGCACTAAGATCAAGTAAAACTAGAATGAGATGCAGCCTTGATCTGACGCAAGAAGCAGGTCATTTGTAATTTTAACAAGTGCAGTTTCTGTGCTATGGTGGGGCCTGAAACCTGACTGAAATTCTTCATACAGATCTTTTTTTTTTGCAGGAAGGAGCTCAATTGAGCAGACACAACTTTTTCTAAAATTTTAGAAATAAATGGAAGATTTGAAATAGGCCTATAATTTGCCAGTTCACTAGGATCTAGTTTTGGTTTATTAATAAGAGGCTTAATAACCACCAGCTTAAATTGTTTTGGGACGTGACCTAAAGATAACGACGAGTTAATAATATTGAGAAGCGGTTTTTCGGCTGCAGGTAACAACTCTTTCAGTAATTTAGTATGTACAGGATCTAATAAACATGTTGTTGGTTTAGATACAGTGTTAAATTTATTTAGCTCTTCCTGTCCTAAAGTAGTAGTGCACTGGAGTTTATCTTTGGGTGCGATGGATGAAACTGAAGTATTAGACGCTGTAGAATCTACATTCGCTATTGTATTTCTAAAGTTATCTATTTTATCAGTGAAGAAATTCATAAAGTGATTAATTTTAAATGCTGATGGAATATTTGAATCTGGTGGCGTCTGGTTATTTGTTAATCTAGCCACTGTTCTAACTAAAAACCTTGGATTGTTTTGGTTATTTTCAATGAGTTTGTGGATATGCTCAGCCCTGGCTGTTTTTAGAGCCTGTCTATAGCTGGACATACTGTTGTTCCATGCAATTCTAAAAACTTCCAAGTTAGTTTTTCTCCATTTGCGTTCAAGACTACGAGTTACTTTCTTGAGAGAGTGTGTATTACTGTTATACCATGGCACAGTACGTTTTTCTTTTATTTATTTTCAATTTGATGGGGGCAACAGCTATTTATTAGAGCTAACAGCTATGTATTAGAGAAAATTGTGGCCATTTGCCAATTTCGTCTAGTTCATGTGTATTTTTGGGTACAAATAGCAGTTGAAATAGATCAGGCAGGTTATTTGCGAATCTGTCTTTGGTGGATGGAACAATAGTTCTGCCCAGACGGTGCTGCTGAAGAGCGATATAGTTAATATCAGTGATACGCAGCATGCACGATACAAGGAAATGGTCTGTAACATCATCACTTTGAGGTACGATATCTATAGCAGTAAGATCGATTCCATGCGATATAATTAAATCTAGTGTATGATTAAAACGATGAGTGGGCCCGGTGACATTTTGCTTGACTCCAAAAGAGTTTGTTAGGTCAGTGAACACAAGTCCTAATGCATTATTTGTATTAGGCTATCAACGTGAATATTAAAACGTGAATATTATTTGTCAGTGATTTATAACAATTACACTTTTGAAGTATATACTTTTTGGTATGATAATATACATAAAAGTTGATTACGTAGCTACTGAAAATAAATGTAATAAATATATCAATATCTGTAATTAATAAACAATAATTTATTCCATTTTTCTTTTATTCACTGACGTGTACATGCGTTACTTTATCTTCCAGATAAGTTTTTAATCATCTTCAATAAAATGCAAGATCGTGAGATAAAAATATCTTCCTCCACCAAGTGTCATGGGACGGCGGGGCTCGTTTCATCCGGTGCGCAGGAGGGGAGGGTCGCTGGCGTCTGGGCGGCGGAGTGTGTCTCCGCATCCCTGAGCTTCATCGTCTGAATGAAGAATCGGGAGTTTTGGAGTCAGATCCTGCAGATAACCAGGTTCCGGTCTGTCTCTGTCATAGCATATAAAATCATGGAGAACACGCTGCCTGTTAGACTCCAAGAGAGGTGCTCTGGAAGAGATGACTGCAAGTATGATGATGCTCAGGCTGTGTGGACTCCTTCTTATATTCTCAAGTCTAATAGGTAAGCAGGGTTTTACTTTCCTAATATTTGACTGTAATTTATTGTCTCTGTTAGGCTACTTATTGACTTGCTTTTACATGCAGTGGTGTCCAAAAGCTTGAGAACAAATTTGAATATAGTCTATGGTTTATTATCAAAATAAAATGTTCAGTAAAGTAGACTTATTATACAATTATTATACAATTTAAATTTTAAACAAATACAATTTTAATATTACATTTTAATATAAAGTTTTCACAAATATTTCTGTGCTGACAATATCAATACAATATTTAATGAAAATGATAATTTTCAGACATTTGCATGTAAATATATATGCAATATTATATGGTTTTATGATTTGTTAATCTGTAATTTTTCAATCTCAAATGTACATTTACATTTTATTATTATTAAAATAAATGTAATCTGTATATAATTATAATATATCCTATTTGTTGTTGTTATCTGCTTATTATTTTTCTCTTTTTATTACAAAATGTATTTATTGATTTGTTTATCTACCTATTTTCAACTAATGCTTTTTTGTCTTGCAATGAAAATTGAAATCCCGTAAACCAGAGGATGATTCAATCTACATCTGACACATAATTATTTCAACAATTATTTCAACAATATATATATTTGGAGATCAATTAAAATATAACTTTCTCATGTGAAGGAGATTGTTTCCCTTTCAAAAGAAAACTGTGTTGCTCTGTTCTTTGTAGCTGGATGTCTTTGATCACTTATACAGGAAGAAATATTGCTTTGCAAGGGAAGCCGGCCATTTCCATTGTCCATTTACACTTTTCCTCATCTGTAAACCAATATTAGTAAAAAAAAATAATAATAAATAAAATCAGAATTAAAGCAGACTTGGATTAAAACACACACACGCAAAGGGTTCCTTATTAAAATATGATTTAATGAAGAACTTTTAATATCTATATGAACCTTAATATCTATATGAACCTCTGCATTGCAGAAAATGTTAATTATAGATTTTAAAGTCTTGTTTCAAAATGTTATTTTCACAACCGAAAAAAAAAATACACCCAAAATGTTCTTTGGGGAAATCAGATTTTTTTTTACTTTGTATTTGTAAGAATATAGTGCTGATTTGTTAATAATTTGTGGTTTTCTTTCATTTTAGATGCTAAATTAGACATCATCAGTGGTGACCCAGATATTCAAGTGGGAATAGAGACTCTACTTTTGTGCAAAGGTTGGTGTGTTTAGTACTAAGAATTGACTAATTGACACAAATAATGACCTCAAATTATATCTGTACAACTAATTCACTTAAACATGTCTTAATGTTGTTGCATTAGCTACAGAATATGCCATTTTGGAAACAAATCCGAGCTCAGTGTGACTGTTTGACTGTATGAGTTCTCCTCAAGTGTCAGCAATACATTTTGCTTTCTTTTTGAAGTATCTATCATTTGAAACCTAACAAACATGTTTTTATGAAGTAGATTGTTTGAAAAGTTTGCTTGAGTTTTTTTTTAATTAAATTGCATTTGGTTTGAGGTTTTGTTACATTCTTTGGCCAAATACTTTTGGAGGCCTTTGAAAAGCATACAACAATCTGTACCAGTCAAAAATAATAATAATAATATTTTTTGATATAATGTAACTTTCATAAAATAACCAAGAAGGTGTTGTTTTGGGGTTTAATTTGTGAAATATTACAATATTACATATTAGATAAATATGAAGTATTGCAATAAATATGAAATATTATAATTTAAATAGTAATATTTTCCATATATTGTCAACATTACAGGGACATGTTTTTGCTGCTTACCACATTTGATGTGTCTGCTTAACTGAATAAATGACTATTATAAACCATAACTTGTATTATGTCATAGCTAATTAATGCCATATGGACATTCATACACTCATCTCTGGTGGATAACAGAGTACTTCTTAAATGTAACATTGAAATAAGTTGTTTTTGGAAAGATGTTTTGAAACTTATGTATTACGAAGAGTGACATTGAAATATTTTCTTTTCTTTTCTATGTTCTGTTGCGTGGTTCAGCTGATTCAGAGGGAGATTTTAGTTGGTTGAAAGATGATGAAGAAATCGATGAAGATCGCTATGTAGTCGAGAAAGTTGATGAGTCCTCGAGTAAACTGATCTTGAAGAAAGTTGAATTGAATGATGTTGGAAACTATACCTGCGTGCTTGACAATGATCTCGGCACGAGGAAGATTACCTACCAGATCTACGTCTACCGTAAATTCCCTTCTTCTGGTTCTTGTTCCTTAAGACTCATAATGTTCCTGAGCATATTTACTTGTGGATTCACAAAATTTGTGAATGATTCTTATTTGAAATTTTGTCTAACAATCAGAAACACCGGACTTTGGCGACACACCAGTGTACCATGAATTTCAGGTGAACCAGACAGTGGAGATTCCCTGCGAGGTGTCTGGGCAGCCTGCGGTGGAGATCCTCTGGTTTCGGAACGGTTCCATCATTAATGATGACGGTAAGGAGATGGCCATGCTGCAGGTTCTTCTGCTCTTTTATGTGGTATAGGGGTCTCCTCACCTTCCTTGTTATCAGTGATGCCTGTAGATGGCAGGATGGCGATGGTGGACGATCTTGTGATGGTGGTGGGAGGGGCTTGTGCATTCATTTTCTGACTGATTTGCAAACTAATCGAGAAACGTTTCTTGCTGGAAGTTGGGAAACATCTGTGCACGGTTTGGTTTAGTGTTTTTTCTCCCTTTCTGATGGTGAGGACAAAAGAAACAGCTCCAAAACAACAAGCCCTGCCCCATTTCAAGTAAACACCACCATTGACAACCTTAATGGGACAGTTCACCCCAAAATGAAAAGTCTATAATAATTAACTCACATTTCTCCTTTTGTGTTCCACAGTGATTGGCACTAAATTCAAGCCGAAACAGATAAGCGTGAATCTGGCGATGTTTTATTACATTCAGTGTTTACATATCACAAACACTTTGAAATGTCTAATGAATGGCTAATGAGTCTAATGAGACTCGTTCGCTAACATGTTTTATTCCGTTCCTTTTTGCAAATTTCACAACACTTTCAAAGTGAGATGCCGAGTGCAGCTAAAAGAATGTTTTATCCAAAACCTATCTAGTTAAAAAAATTACAATTCTGGTGAATGGCGCTAAAAGATTAATGCTCTTTAAAGAAAACCCTACAACCTACAATTAGCTATTTAAAAAAAAGCAAAAGTGAGTTTAATAAACGCTATTTAGCTGAAGCAACCATGCAATTTTAACTTGCATCTTTGAGCTCTTTTATAGAGTTTCACTTGTAACTGAGCACTGCACGTCACAAGTTCAGGTGAGCTACTTAGCAAGTTTACAATGACAGATAAGCCGAGCATGGAGATGCAAATGTATTGTGCAAGGACTCATGATTGACTGGAATCATTATTTCTATGAGAAGTAATAAAAGCTGTTGGTGATCATGTTGGAGTTTTTGGAGAGACATGTTTTTCCCAGTGAGCATATTTTGCTAAATAATGATAAGATTTTTGGATTTGTGGTGAACTGGCCATTTAAGAGTGTGTGTGGGATTTTAAATGCTTAGTCTCATGAATTTAAAGTAATACTATTGCATCTTTGACATTTCTCATGCTGTACAGTAACTTCCCTCTTCTCTTTGTACAGGACGAGGTAATCTCAGAATCCTGTCAGATAAATCTCTGCAGATTTCAGGAATTCAGCAGGAAGACAGCGGAAACTACACGTGTGTGGGCAGGATCAAGGGACGCCCCACAGAAAGGAGGCTCCAGATCTCTGTTGTTGTTAATGGTGAGGACAAAGAGGAACTAATCATGTTTGTTCTTAATGTGGTCAGGCTGAATATGTCCTCTTAATATCTGCTTTACACATCCCATTCTCCAGAGCCACCAACCGTCCAGATACACCAGGACACAAAAAGGGTTTTGGCCGGACCTGACACTGTGTCTATAACCTGCGTGGTCAAAGGAGTACCCCGTCCAAATATTTCATGGATACTGTATGTATATCAGTAGAAAGTGCTATAATACTGTATTTCCTCCATGCCTACCTATAATCCTTAGTCTCAGTCTTTTTATATTTGTGAATCTACTTTTGAAGTCAAATTTCTAGTTCTTACTTGTTACATGCAAACAATCTATCCTGACTACTTCTATCGCTCCATTTCAAAACGTAGTGAGCTACCTACATAGGCAGCATAATAGGTATTACCAAAAAGCTGCTGCCTTTTTAGAGACTTTCTTTAGGCTGATTTCTAAGGCAAGGCAAATTTATGTATATAGCACATTTCATACACATAATGACAGTTCTGAATGCTTTACATAAAAGTGATGCATAATAAATAAAAATAACTTAAAAAATAAGAAATGAAAATAGGAGAAGATTTAAAATGGTTTTAAAACTAATTATACATTTTAATTTTATAAATAGAGAAAAAAAAATGTTCAGTCCACTAATAAAAAGACTATAAGCATTTTTGTTCTTATGGTGTTACTTTAGAACCATTCTAATGCTAAATGTTATTGAAATCAGTTGTAGACAGCAAGGCAGCTCAGTAATGTTTGGAACAGAGCCTATACGGCATGTGTTTACACATATTCTTCAGTCTTAGAGTCCATCTTGTCGTTTTGTATATTTGGAGTTTCCTTTTGTCTCTTTAGTTTGTTATTTTTCTCCCATGAGTATATTTGTGTAGTCTTAATGAACAATAGTGGCAAACAGACTGTGTCTCTGCATCTTTCCCCTCAGCCCATCCACGTCTGACGAGTCCCGTCACAAATACAACTCTGATAAGAGTGAGCTCACCATCTCTGCAGTGACCAGGAGGGATTTTGGAGAGTATGTCTGCAAGGCTACCAATAAGATCGGGGAAGACTCCGCCACATTTACTCTGGATGTCTCAGGTAAAACAAGACTTGAAAACTTCAAATGAAGTCATGTGTCTATACTTTCTGAAAGTGCAGAGGCATTGAATGTGGCAGCTGGTCTGCATTAATTTCTTTTTAGTCAGTAACAAACTTTAACATGAATCAAAATTGATCCCATTTACCATCTTGATGAATATTTACTCTCCTAATGAAGGGATTTCTTTTATGGCCAGAAAGTTTCAGAAGTTGGCACATACTGGTTGTTAAATGTTACATAATGGATTCGAAAACCCATTTTTCATGATCCTATCAATCCATTCCTGAAGAATAAAATTGAGACAAGCAAGCATATTCTTTCTGAATATCCTGTTTCATTTATGTCAAATTGGTTGTGAAATGTGTGATACTGAGTGTAAACTCCAGTGAATTTGTGTTTACGGCTCAACTGTTTGTTTTTTCCTCTACTTTACTTTATTTCCCTTTCTTGGCAATTTTGTTTAGCCAAAGATTTATTCCAATAAAACATTTTACTACAGTCACAAACACAGATAATCAGTTTAATGTGCTTTTTATTTAGCCAATGACTAGTTTTGTAAGAAATCTTATCACTTTTCTTAAACTTAACAAATAGTGTTAGGGTTGGTATTTGATTCATTTAAAATCACTCAATCATTGATGCAGTGATCCATTTTCATCTCTTCCTTGTGTTCATTTAATAATTTAGTATAGAAAACATGCATTTTAAATGTATCTTTACTGTATTTTTAGTTTTTCTGTTAAACATGTTTAATTATTTTAGCAATTAACTGTTTAAGAGCAAATTAAATAACAGTACTATTAGACTACCGTTCAAAATGTTGGGGTCAGTAGGATTTTTTGAAAGTGTGTGTTTTTTTAACTTGAATCCTTTTGAAAAAGAAGTTTCCACAAAAATGTTAAACAGCTTGACTGTTTTCAACATTGAATCAGCAAACTCAAAATGATTTCTGTAGGATCGTGTGACACTGAAGACTGGAGTAATAATGTTGAAAATTGAGCTTTTGCATCACAAGTAAAACCATTAATATATGTTCAAATATATTCAAATAGAAAACCGTTTTTATTGTAGGCCTACTTTTGATCAAATGCAGGCTTGGTGAGCATTAGAGAATTATTTAAAAGAAAAAAAATGTAATACCAATATCACCCAGCCCTAATATCAACCTGTTACACTGTATATTTGCTCCTTGTATCTAATGTTTCCTCTTTCCCTCGTGTAGGAGAACCCGACAGCCCCATTCTGTCTCTGAGCGAGAAGAAGCTGGACAAGAACTCATTCTCCATCCCAATTAAACAACTTAAAGATGAAGGCTCTCCCATCCTAAACTATATTGTACGCTACAAAGGGGTCAGTCTGAAGTCGAAAACTTCTCAATTTATCTCTGCAGTATATATATTTTTCATGTTGTTTAAATATGTGGGGTACAACCCATATATCTAAATGTAAAACGTCACTCATTTGGAATAGAACAAGGAAAATGAGGAATGGACTGAAAAAGAAATTCCTGGGAACTCCAGCGAAATCCAGCTGAATAATCTCCAGTACGATGCTGACTATCAAATGGAAGTTTATGCAGTAAACCAGAATGGCTTATCCAGCACTGCCAAAATGAACTTCACCATCCCACAACCTGGTAGGACTGATTAGAGCAAGCTTAATACTATCATGCATTATTTCCTTACCAAATAGTTCACCCTTTTAGTGATATGAATTGATTTCTCTTTCTCTTACAGTCACTCAGCCGGCGTTAGGGAAAGGAGGTGTGGTGGGAATTGTAATGTTCATCTTCTTGGTGCTGATGGTGTCAGTAGATGCTTTCTGTTGTTACACCAAACACTGCGGCCTGCTTAATTTCCTCGCTCACAAAATATTTGGATACAAGATTTCAGTGTCTAAAGGACTGGATGAAGAGGCCAATAATTCCACTGGGTAAGACAACTTCATCCTTAAGTGCACATGCTGTAGAGATAGACAAAAGGACTGTTCTTTTCTGTCCTTGATTTCTGACAAGGAGTCATTGTTTGTACATAATTCTAGTTTATGGTGATTGCATGTAAATCTTTAAAGGAATATTTTACCTTATAATGAAACAACACCCTCAATTTCAAATGTTTTCACACTAGAAGTGGATGCAAAACAATCCTAAATTAAATTAAATGAAGTCTTAAAAAAAGTACTAGTCTTCTGAATACATGTGATAGATTTGTGTGAGAAAAAGTCCTCATATTTTCATTTTTGGGTGAACTATTCCTGTATGTAAAGTACACACACATCAAGAAAGTGCAAAGATACTTTACTTTGGTATAGAAGTGTAAATAATTAAATAATGTAAAAAATATATAATAATAATACATTTTATTTTGTTCCTCTCTGTTATGAACTGGTTTATGATGTCATAATGGCAAAAATAAAAATAAAGAATCAAAAGCTGATTATAATTGAAACGATAACACTTCACAATAAAGATTGTATAAAGTTCAAAATAAAAGTTGAAACATAATTAACAATTAAGAATAGAGGGTTTTTACCAACTATTTTAAAACCATGTTTAATGTTTTTTTTACTAAGATAACAAACGAGATAAATTAATTCTATAAATTAATAAAAAAGCTTAAAGAATAATTTTTTTATGAATTCATTTTGACCTAACAAACTAAGTGTTAATATTTTAAATATGTTTTAGAATACATATAGACAAAATGTCTTAGAATACATCATAATTCTCAAAAAACTCATAAAGGTGTTTCTTAACTATTAACCTTATGATCTTTTTTTATATTATGTCTAAGATGGTGCATTCAGATGGATTTGCTGTGTCCTGTGTGTGATTGCTCTCTCCTAAGCTTCAGTCCTCTTTTATCCTTTGGTACAGAGACGTGAAGCTGAGCGGGCTAACACTACCACGAGGCAGCATCCCAAAGCTTCAGTCACCCAGTGGGGCAGTGAATGGCGCTCATTCAGAGGTCACGTGTGACAAAGCGCCTCTTACCAAATTCGAGTAGGTGCCAACCTCAAATGGATGAATGCAGCTGGGCATCAAAGCTGTTATTCACAAAAAAATGGCATGTGGGCTTTATGATACACAACCAGGTTTAAAGGAAGAGTTCACCCAAAAATGACCAGTTTGTCATCATTTACTCCTCAAACTTTCCAAACTGCATATGACATTCATGGGTATACTGCCTGTATGCACATACAACAAAATACAAAACAATGAGTAAATAATCACAGAATTTTCATTTTTTGATAAACTATTGCTTTAAAAAAAACTGCCATTTTTCATCTCACGTTTCACAATTATAATTTTTTATTATAGTCTCTATTATTCATTGCTCCAGAAAACAAACACTCCAAATGCCTCATTAACACAGAAAGCAGCTTCTGTATTTTCTCTATCACATTCATTGTAGAAGTAATGATATGATTTTTTATTTATTTATTTTTTTTTTTTGTAGGAAGAAACCAGAATCTGGTGATCCAGCAGCAGAGGCCTAGAGGAAGATATTATACAGGACACAATTTGAATGCACTAAGTGAAGGAGCTTCACACAATCTCGGGACATCTGATTATGAGCTCGAGGGTGAAGTGTGTAATTATTATTATTTTTTTAATACTATATGTAAGCTATTTTTAAAACAAAATGCTTAGACTCTACAGCTCTGTGGCGTTATGAAACATGGCTCAACCAATAGCATGAGTTGTGGGGCGGGTCCATCTGTTGTCTGACCAATGACAGATGAGGGAGTGTTTGAGAAACCTATTTGTAAGATATAAAACTTCAAAAATGACATACTTTTTATTTAAATGATGCTATCAGGAACAACCATCATACAATAATTATAAAAGATGACAGTTATTTTCAGGAAAACGATTATACTTATTCAATTGTGATTGTACTACATGGAAATGTAGGAGTATTATGAGTATGAGTGTGATCCAGCACTGTAAATACTGTACATGACAAATGCTGCTTGAGCTGAATGTATGTTCAGGAGTGAGCAGATAAAAGCAGGATGCAGCTAATATTAGTAATATTACTGTCCTAATGGGAGCATAATATCATAGAATAATAGCATCACTAGTGTAGTGTTAATTTATTGTGTGTTTAACATATGCTTGTAGCTTGTATAATATCAACAGTTGAAAGGAAATGTCCAATGGATTTGGAATGTTTAATGTGAACGATAATGCCTTTTGTAAAGATAAGAATAACTGTTTGAGTTAGATATAGATATTACTTTGAATTGTATTTGTTTCAACTTCATATATTGTTACATTTATGCACCATGTATGAACATTTTGGTCAAGTGAATATTAAATGTGGATGTAAATACAGATGCCTGCAGAAAGATGTACATATAGATTTATTAATACTTTTTGATCTTTACTGTACATTGTGTAAATTATTTCTTTAATGCTTCCATACTCATTATATAGAGTGTCTCTATAGTCATTTTGTACTCAATATAAATGCATTCGCAACTATAGACATATGAGATTTTTTTAAATAAAAAGAGATTAAATACATTCAACAGCTGCTTGTTAAAGCTCATTATTCACAATGCTAGGATTCATCATTCAGTGTTTGTAGTTAAAAAGGCTGTAGATCCCGGTGTCGTTCTCTTGATTTTGGCAACGTGGTCTACAAAACAAAAGAAATTAAAAGAAAAGGCCTGTTATTGTTTATAGAAAACGGTGAAAAAAAACCACAGCCAATTCTAGGGGTTTATGAATCAATTGCACAGCTTTTCTCCCTCAAATAAGCATCATTACAACATTATTTTATCATTACCTGTCTGAGGTTGAGGAAACAAGCCTTAAATCTACATATAGCACATTTGTGATAAGGTTGTCCTCCGATTTTCTCAGGTTCTCATAGATCTCCTCTTTGACAGTGACTGCAGGTGTCTGATCAGAAATGAAAAATCACTAGTATTGATTTAGTGCGCAATTATAATTCCTTGTTCATTTAAAATGAGATGAACTGTTCACGTCTTTGATACCTGTTCTGTGGGCTGCTTCTTTGATGTAAACTGCTTCCTCCTCCTGTAAAGATGTAAGATGTAATAACTTAGAATGCTCAGAATACTACTAATACTTATTATTTAGTAAGTGCAAGATTTGCGTAAACTGATTCCATGTTTGCCTGGCCCATCGATAGTGAAATCAGAACTGCAATAATAAATGCAGTAAGTGATGATGGGGAAGTCATCGAAGGCTTGTGTAATGTGTAGAGTCATTTCCACACAGTACAAACTCATGTAATCAGTTCACGTTTATGTTCTCTCAGCATTCCAACATTATCACATGCTGTGCATCCACTCACCTTATAATGAGACCAAACATGACAGTAAGTACAGCCATTAGAAACAAAAACACAGCTGCTGCAGTCAGGAAGAAATTCGATGACTGGGCACTATAGAAAAAAAAACAAAAATGAAATAATTTGTGTAAACTTTGTTTAGAATTGCATCATTTACTTACTATGTCTTATGCAAGCTTTATGTATGCACACAGTATTTTCCAAAATGTGAAAGTGAAGTGACATTCAGCCAAGTATGGTGACTCATACTCAGAATTTGTGCCATGCATTTAACCCATCCAAGGTGCACACACACAGAGCAGTGAACACACACCCAGAGCAGTGGGCAGCCATTTATGCTGCGGCGCCCAGGGAGCAGTTGGGGGTTCGATGCGTTGCTCAAGGGCACTTAAGTCGTGGTATTGAAGGTGGAGAGAGAACTGTACATGCACTCCCCCCACCCACAATTCCTGCCGGCCCAGGACTCGAACTCACAACCTTTCGATTGGGAGTCTGACTCTCTAACCATTAGGCCACGACTTCCCTTGGTCCTTCCCATGTGCAGTATAATGATGTATTTTCCATGTGTGAGTCATGAACCAGTCACATTTAACATTACTGATGTTATAAAACATAACTTTTTACTCAAAGTTGAACTATAAATGGAAACAATGCCACTCACGTGATATTTTTCATACACCACTGGTGTTCTAACAAATAATACTATCAGATTATGCTACTTTAGGGTTGGAGTAGGTGTACATGTAAAGCCTTACGCCTTATTAATATCATGCTGGAAGCAAAATCAGATAAGTAGCACTTTTCGCCATCGAATTATACTACCATCTGTTTTAATGGGAGGTAGTGAATTCTGACAGGGTAGCACAAATCGTCAGAACAACTGGATCTGTATTATAGGTTACTGCATAATATTCAGTTAGCAATAAGCTAGTATTCCATTTCGAGCACAATTTCACAATTCCCTTCAACTTTCAGTGCCGTGACTGTAGAGTTTTGAGAACCCATGTCATTTTTAAGCAGTGCATAAGTACTGTCCGTCATCCTTCTGACTGGCAGATTTGATGGAGAATTCACGATCTGATCCTATATAAGAGACGTATGCTTCTTTGATCATAAACCAACTGTAGTTTGTCACTGCAGGATTGGCATTGCTCTTGCAGATTAGAGTCAGCGAGTTTCCTTCTTGTATCTTTCCAGATGGCAAAACTGATATTTTGACGTTCTTTGGACTATCTGTGGGGAGAAGCAACAGGATCTGTATTTGCAAGAGAACTATGAAACTTTAACATGCGGTGTTGCAGATGTTGCATCAAAACCGTTGACTGTGGATAAGTGAAATTTCCTGAAATCACCCAGCTTCCTCATTTCATGGAGCTTATTTGACATAGAGGTCTGTAGCAATTTCAAATGCAGCATCTTACTCTACTAGACATGCATATGATGCACAGACAGTACAGTTTAAAATAAGTGTTTTATATTATTATATATTTTAAAATGTGGCAGTAGCCATTACTCCAGGGTTAAGCGTCACATGATCCTTTAGAAATCATCTAATATGCTGATTTGCTGCAACATTTCTTCTTATTCTCAGTATTAAAAACTGATGTGCTGAATAATATTTTGTGTTTATGATGCCTTAAAAGGCACTTCACCAGGTTTTTGAACAAAGCTGATGTGCTTTAAATGACAGACAAGCCAGAGATGTGAACGTACATCTTACATCAAGCAATATTTCATCTGCTGAAGCTGTGCGGGTGTTCTTCAGACCACAGGAGTAGTAGCCAAAATCATTGTGAGAGACAGAGGTGATTTGGAGCACCCTGCCAGTGGCTTCTGGAATCAGACGTTGGTTTTTAAACCAGGCAAATAGCTCTTGTGTTGGGATGCAGTTTTCTGTGCTGCATGTCAGTGCCACAGGGTTTCCTTCATGGATGTGTTCATTCACCTTTTTTGTTTTTACTGTTGCTCTAAAAGGTAGAACTGTTAAAGGTAATGCAGATTAATGAAATGTAACCAAAAAACTTTTAAAAACGAAAAAGAGGTTACACCAACACCAGCATCCCATGCTTTATTGGCATTGAAGGTTCCATGAAGAACCTTTAACAACCATGGAACCTTTCCATTGCTCAAAAGGTCCTTTATAGTGGAAAACATATTATTCAGATTATTCAAATGTTTTCAACAGTAAGAAAAAGGGGTTCTTTTAAGAACTGTTCACTGAAAGTTTCTTTGAGGAACCAAAATGGCTCTTGTACTATATCACAAAAAAAGTGTATGCTGGAGATGAATTGCTTATATTTTATTGAATTATTATTTCTTTATTATTTCTTATTGAACAACTATAGCCTTTCATTTACCTGCTACAGTGAGCTTTATACCACCCCATTCAGTGTATTTTCCTCCAGAGGAATATGTTTCAAAGCGGAAGAAACGGGCGTAGATTACGCGGGTGACGTGTCCCCCCCACTATTGATAACACGGAAATTCGTCCCCCGCACTTTTTCGGTCAAGTGTGTTCGTATAGAGGTTTTCAAGAGCTGGTGTGAATAAATTAAAATTTAAACTAAAAAAAAGAGGATAGTTTGCGCATGATCTGATGTTTTATTTGGACCTAGAAGGCGAGACGTACATCACAGAGCGCTAAACTCTCCTGCAGTGTGTGTTTCATTCATACTCGAAGCCGGAGGGCGCTCTCGCGCAGAAAATCATACCAGGAAAAAGTGTTTGTAGTATATAAACAAATCATTATTATTTGTTAATATCCAGCGGTTATAGATTTCTAAGTCAATTAAAAGCTAGAAATTAGAGAAAAAATTAAAGTTGCCTATAGTATCCTATCAGTCTGAAGTTTTTGAACAGTAAGCTTGTTAATGTTTTATAAAGATGTATCTTCTGTTGACCAAGCCTGCATTTATTTGATAAAGTACAGCAAAACAGTAAAATTTTGAAATATTTTTACTAGCCTATTTAAAATAACTTTTCTATTTTAATATATTTCAAAATGTAATTTATTGAGATTTCAAAGCTGATTTTTTTTTGCATCATTACTCCAGTCACACACACACACACACACACACACACACACACACAAAAAAAAACTTATTATGATATTTAAGCTTATTATGATATATAGTTAAAAACAGCTGAGTAGAATATTTTTAAGGTTTATTTGATGAATAGAAAGTTCAGAAGATTTATCTGAAATATAAATATTTTGTAAAATGATGCCTTTTTGTAAAAGGATCATCCTTGCTAAAAAACAAAACAAAATAAAATTATACTGACTCTAAGCTTTTGAATGGAATAGTGTATAATGTTGCGAAAGCTTTTTATTTCACATAAATGCTAATCTTTGGATCCTTCTATTCATCAAAAAATGCTGAAAAAAATGTGGTCGTTTTCTTATCTTGATAGCTCCCCAGGTATAATTTGGACCTGTGGGGGAATGGCTTATTACCATTTGGATGAAGGAGAATGGCGTGGATGTTGTTATCCAGCTCTACTCTCCACAGGAACTACCGTATTGACACGTAAAGATATGGATACCTGTGATAGTCAGGCACCATCACACAGACGGAAAAGAGAGGTATGCCTGATAGATACAATGGGTATAAGACAGCTACGCTCTGGACAACCCCATGGGAAAATGCGGGATGGTCCATAGCCAGTTTCTTTCCAGGAGTAGGAACCTCGGTTACTTTAAACAAAATCAATGGTTTAGCTTGGCAAGTCTTGTCGTTGGAAAATGATACTACTCATGCATTAGGTTTAATAACAGAGGAACTGAAAAAGATGAGAGAAGCAGTAGTTTAAAACAGACTTGTCCTCAACCTTTTGACATCGCAGCAGGGAGGAGTTTGTAAAGTGTTAGGAGTATCTTGTTGTTTTTACATTCCAGATAATTCAGATAACATCACCAACATTGTGGACCAGATGAGAGAATCCATTCCAGACCCCAAGACAGATGATTCCTGGCTGAACTGGCTCAGTGGCCTATGGGGAGGATGTGGAACTTGGATTCTACATACTGTTGTACCTGTTGTTATACTAATAGTGATTCTTCTGCTACTAGCACAGTGTGTGATGCAATGTATTAGTACTTCTATAATGCGTTCTGTTACAGCGCTCACCACAAGAGATACCTATCAAGCAATGGTACACATATCCAATCTAGTACAGACCTTTGTTAGGGTCCCTGAGCGACTGGAGATGAATGTGATTGAAACTGAGGATTTTCCAACAGATGCTGATAGCTCTACTGGAGATGATTATGTGCATACTTATGAGTTAGAGCCTGAAAATTGAATCAGATATACGTGTGTAATCCTGATTAAGAGTTATACTAACCATTTTTATTCCTATTCTGAAAATTGTATAACAAAATGAATACTAACTGAAGGTATATATCACATATGATTACTATTTACGAAAGTATAATCAAGAAACATATGCTATGCTATGCTTGTTCATCTAATATTTGCCAGAATTTCCATTGTTTCATTTCCCTATAAAAGTAACACCCCTTGTACAATAAAGTTGAGCTTAGAATGAACTGCACCACTTGTGTGACTCATTTTTTGTTCCCGGGTACCTGCTCTTCTCTGCTCAGATAACCCAACCTGAACCAAAATTATATTTGTGATCTCGAAGGCAAGAATATACAATTTGTTCTTACAATATATATATATATAATGTATGTATTTGTGTGTAATTTCTGTCCCCCTCACTTCTGAAAAGATGGCTACGCCCCTGGGAAGAAAGGGTTGTATGAAACTGACCATGAAGCTACAGCAGCTAAACACACAAAAAATTGTTTGTTAAGATTTCTATAAGTCACTAATACTCATTGTTCTTCACCCACAAGCACTTTTTTGGAGTCTAGATTTAAAATGATGATTCTTAAAGACTATTGGTGACCAGATCTGACCAAAATGTAAAGCAGCAAACTGTTTAGTGGTCACAAAATGGCTTAAAATTATTACAAATTTGACAAAAGAAACGTCAAAATAAGCTAAATCAGCTAAAAAATTTCAACAACAACTATTTCAACAACTATCATTTCTAGGAAAGATGGTAATTTTAAACGTGTGAAATCCAAACATGGAAAAGTTGTGGGATTTCTAAAATGAAATAGATTTATTAAATTATACCAAACTCTTAAATATTTTATTGAGCAGTAATTACAGCAGAAATATATTTGCCTTAAATTGAGTATTATCATATAGAATCAAAAGTTCTGATAATCTCTAATTCTCAATCTATTTAGTCAATAACATCTACAAATAATAATTAAATAAAAATTAAATACAAAACTCACCTGGAAAAAGCAGCTGCAATAATATGTTGATATAAAACATGTTTTCTCCCTTCAGCAATTTTATCTAAGAAGAAAACTTTTTTATATGCATCAGTAAGTTTCAGTCTTACTCCACAACAGGCCTAATATACTTCATCTTGCATCAGTAAATGGATATCCTTGTTCCACGGTGGTAAACTTCCCTAAATCTGTTGTTGTATTAAATATGTTTGTTTGGTATATTTGATATGATTTTAGTCTACGTCCATAATGTTTATTGAGTGAAACTCTACTGATGATTTTTAACACTTAAACAACATATTAAACAGAAACCTAAGAAGGAAATGACAGCGGATGTGAGATGGTGTTAGAATTTATAAATGTATAAGTATAGAAGGTGATGGAGGTGAGTAGAAATTGAGCATTGAGAGAAAGTTTACTCTACGTTTTACAACAAGTCTGTTTTGCCCACCATATTGCATATTGTTTCTCTTTGAAAAGGGGAAAGCATCTCCATGAAAGAATAACACGGAATTGGAAATGTACACCTCCAAAAAAATGACTGAATAAATTAGTGAGATACCTACTTCAACACATCTGGACTCTTCTGTAGCCTCACAGTTTTTGTGGCAGTGCTAGTCTATAGTGCCCCCTGCTGTCAAGGTAAAACAAGCTTTATTCAAGTCTAAATTCCCTAATTATTACTTATAATAATAATAAAAAAAAATTCAATCAGGAGGATAAATCTGTCTCGTATATTTTATTTTTTGTTTTTAAATAAGCCTTATTGCAAAGTTAGCCAGATTTACGTTTGCTATAACATTATAAAAAAATCCTATGTCCTCAGTGATAGAGCAAAATAACAGACCGTATTCATTTTATATATAGATCACACATACAATGTGTAATGTATAGCTGATGATATATTTTATAACGATTAAAAAAATCATTATTAAAAATGTCTACGACCTTTTAATATGTTATTCATTTTTCATTAGTTTTCTATGTTTGCTATGTTCTATGTTGCTAAGTTTTTTATCCTGTTATTTGTAATATATGCCTAAATAATATAATAATCAATGATACAACTGGTGTTCATTAGTATTTGTAGTATGGTTAATAATTGTAATAATTATACTTTGTCTAAATACTTGGTCTAAATAATACTAATACTTCTGTAACACAATGACTAATGCAAATCGATCAATAGTGATTTGGAGGGTTTATATATATATATATATATATATATATATATATATATATATATATATATTTTTTTTTTTTTTTTTTTTTTTTTTTTACGAAGAGATACAAGAGACCTTAACTGATCTCGGTTTCCCGCGTCTTCACCATAAACAGTAAAAGAAGAAGGGCCAAAGGACTCGTGTGACGTGACGTATTTCCTCCGCGACTGCAGGAGCGGTAACGTCGATGAAAACAAACGGTCCAGTTTTAATCACCTTTTTTTTTTTTTTTATTCCCGCATATTTGCTTGAATTTCTTCATCAGGACAGATTTCAGGGCGACTATGTATTTAGTTAAAGCGGGGCTGTAGATAGAGTTTAATTCAGTCTGGAGCTTTAAAACAGATTCAAGTGGCATCTTAACATCATTTCTCGATCATAGTTATCGATTTTTTTTATTGCACTTGAAAGAATAAGTAATCGATTCAAACCGTGTTTATTTCTTTAAAGTAGACAGTTGTGCACAGTTTACCACAGATTTCTGTTTTTGTTTACGTTATTTTCTGTAAAGTTACTGTAAATGCATTGGTTGTCTATCAAAACGTAGTGAACTGAATTTCAAGGGCGTGCAGCATGTTTGGAGTGAATGGGTTTGCTTTTTAATCGTCATGGGAGTGTGCAGCATTTTTGGCAATAAAAGGTGCAGATAAAACAGTCTTGTCATTTCCAAAACGCTGGACAAACAGCTTGCTGCGATTTATCAGTTGATGTTTGTTTGTTTGTCTGTTTATTTATTGACTTAATTATTGATTTATTTGTTGCAGATAACGCTCAGTATGGCGTTAAAATCTGGAGAGGAGCGCCTGAAGGATATGGAGGCAGAGATGGCTCTGTGAGTTCTGTTCTTCACAGTTGATTGTTCAGTTCCATCTGTTTATTTGCAGCACGTTGTTGCTCTCAGGACAGTGTTGTAGTGTTTCTGACAGAATGCATGCTTCTCTTGTAGGTTTGAGCAGGAGGTGTTAGGAGGACCTGTGGCAACTACAGTGGTTGAAGCTGTGCCAGTTGCTCTGGCAATGCCAGCCGTACCCATCATCAGGTCCATCATTGGTACAAACACCTACAGAGAGGTATTCATTATTTCTAACTAAAAAATATCTCTAATATTTTGCCTTGTATATTTTTATAAGCTGAGATCCAAAAATGTATTAGTGAAACTATTAGTGAAAATGCTTTTGTTTAGCATTTTTTTTAAATTTACAAATGATTGAAATTTACTTGTTTATTTTTTTATAATACGTTTTTACATTTTACAATAACTGAAATAATAAGTGTAATTTAGAGAATAACAAATATTGAAAATATACTTTAAATAGATCCCCCAAAAATCCTAAAATCCAATTTTAATAGAAGTTTCATTTTAATTAAAATGCTAAGTTTATTAAATGTATATTGCTCATAGCATTCATCAATTCCTTATTTTACCAGCTAGTTTATTTATTTATTTATTTTCTGTAGGTCCAGCAGAGTTTGGAGGCAAGAGCTGCCACTTTTGTTGGTCCTCCACCTACATTTGTTGGTCCTGGTACATCTAAATGAATCCACATTTTCTCATTACACACTTTAAGACAAAGTTATCTATTGAAATGAACTGACAATAATCTGTTATTTATCTTTAGCTATGCCGGCAATAGCGCCTCCTCCAATGATGCGTCCAGCATTTGTCCCGCATGTCTTACAGAGACCAGGTGATCAGATTCAGTCCTATATTTTCCTTAAAACTCTTGTTCATTTAAGTATTAAAGGTTATATGTGCATATATATATATATATATATATATATATATATATATATATATATTTATATATATATATATATAATGTATGTATTTGTGTGTAATTTCTGTCCCCCTCACTTCTGAAAAGATCAGTGGTATGTGTTATTGCATGATCTATTCTATTAATGCGGAAACCATTAAATTGAGGATTTTTAAAAAAAAGCATATATATATATATATATATATATATATATATATATATATATATATATATGTAATAGCTATGGTTATTAAATAGTGTAAATATTTTTTTGATATTTATTTAGAATTTTAAAAATACATTTTACATACTATTATAAAGCCTTAAATATTATTACGTATATTTTAAATGTTTTTTTTTTTTACTCCAAAGGGGGTCAGAGAATGCCAGTGATGCGTGGTCCACCTCCTCAGGGCATGATAGCGCCTCCTCTTCCCAGACCTCCACCTCCTCCACCCATGATGATGGCTCCTCCTATGTCAGGACCCCATCAGCCCCCCATGGCTCCTGTTGGACCGCCCATGGGACCCATGGCGTTAGTGGGTATTTTCTGAATTGTAATCAGCTGGGTGTTTTATTCATTTCGAGGTTGCCTTGTACAAAAAAAATGGTCATGTTAGTATCTCAAATCTTTTTCTCATTTATTGGCAGGTTGGAAGCATGAACCCTATGACTTCAGCACCACCACGACCAATGCCCCAAGACCCTTCAAAGATCAGTCCCAGTGTTATACAGGCAGCCCCCACTGTTTACACAGCTCCTCCTGCACCTAAGAGAGCTGACCTCAAGAGCCAGAAACAAGCACGCATAGTAAAGTATCAACACACCACTTACATATCACCTATATAGCCTGTTTACCATTGCTTTGACATGGTTCATATTAATAAAAGCTAGTATGTGTGTCTGTGAGAAATTTTAAACACCTTGTGCGGTTGTAAAATCTTTTTTTCAGGAGGAGTTGTCAGCGTTGGTAGCAGAGCAGCAGGCCGCAGTCATGGCAGCTGGGCTTCTGGAATCAAAGAAGGAGTCGCTCACCGATGACAGCGTGATTGGGCCGAGCAAGCCAGAGCCTGAGCCTACACATGTGGAGGTTTAATATGATTCAGGATGACATGCTACACTTTTAGACAAAGAGAGAGTCCTTTCCATTGGATAAACCATCTCTAGTCCATCCTATGTCATTAAGGGTGCAGAAATTACACATTTAACTTTTACAAATAATGAAAGAATATAAAACCGCTATTGGATGAAAAGAAAAAATAGTGTTGTTTTAGTAACAATTTATCTATAATCCTATTTATTTATATTTTAAATTGGCTTGTATTCTATATTTTCACTTTTGCTTTGTGCTTTTAATTTGAATATTCATATTTATATTTCTCAAGTTAAACTTAAATTCAAACTTGTTTCTTGCATCATAGACTTTCATTTATGTTTCGTTTAGGTTTAATTCTTTCGTCTCAAATTTATATTTTATCATATTTCAGCCTTAACGACTTTAACGACAGCAGTTCGTAGTAGTTACATCACTGGATAAAGAAAGTTAGTTTATAAATGTACTCAATATGAATTCTTGGTATGAATATTGCTCTATTTATTTCTTCTTAACATGCACACAGCCTGCTGAAACTAGCACAGAAGATAAGAAGAAAGGAAAACAGGAAAAGGTGAAGAAATGCATCCAGGTAGCAGCTGGTGTCACATGGGAGGACACCAGCCTGACAGAGTGGGATTCAGGTTTGTGGACATTTAGTAAATACAGTCTTCTCTTCATATTTTCTTAATAAAGAAGCCTAGCACATAAATTAATGCTATGCTGTTCTTGGTTTCTCAGATGATTTCCGGATATTTTGTGGAGATTTGGGGAATGAGGTGAATGATGACATCCTTGCGAGAGCGTTTAGCCGTTATCCATCCTTCCTGAAGGCGAAGGTTGTTCGTGATAAACGCACTGGGAAAACAAAGGGTTATGGCTTTGTGAGCTTTAAAGATCCAAATGATTATGTGCGTGCCATGAGAGAAATGAACGGTGAGTTAATAAGCATAATAACAAGTGTGTGTTTAGATCAATAACAGTAAACAATAACAGAAAAATACAGTTTATCATATCATTATATACATACTGTTCAAAGGTGATTTTTTTTTAGTTAATTATTTTATATATATTTTTTTTTATTTTATTCTTGTAAAATACTTTCTTTAAATATTTTTATTTAGCAAACATACAGTAAATTAACCAAAAGTCTCAGTAAAAACATGAATAATGCTTCAAATGAATGCTGTTCTTTTTAATTTTATAATCATCAAAGAATCCTGCAGGATTTACATGTATCAGGAAAATATTAAGCAACATTTTTAACATTTTCATTTTCAACATTGAAATAAAAGTGTTTCTTGAGCACCAAATCAGAATATTAGAATGATTTCTGCAGGATCATGTGACACTAAAGAGTAATGACTGCTAAAATTTAGCTTTGCGTCATGGGAATAAATTAAAATATAAAATAGTTTTCCACATATTCCACAATATTAGTTTTATTGTATTTTTGATCAACAAAAAAAAATGCAGCCTTGCTGTTCAAAAACTATTGAATATCAGTGTATTTTTTTTAATTTATTTTATTTGACAGAAATATACAGTGCAAAAATAACTAAGGAAACTCTGCAGGAGCTTTACTAAACATATGCTTAATTATCCTGGACATTATACATTTAGACATTTTATTGAGAGTGAAAATGGCTAAAGCCTGACTCAGACCTGTCAGATCTGTATTGGGTAAACTAGCTTAATTTTGATATGATACTGTATCAAAGTGAATAATTTTTTTTTATGACCATCACACTGTAAACACATTCACTTGTCTTTATCTTTAGGGAGGTATGTGGGCAGCAGACCCATCAAACTGAGAAAGAGTTCATGGAAGGATCGTAATCTGGAGGTCGTGCGCAAAAAACAAAAGGAGAAAAAGAAGTTGGGACTAAGATAATCCATTTGTACTGAAACCGTGTATTTGTGTTGATTTGTGTGTTGATTTGTGTGTGTTTGTGTGTGTTTGTGTGTGTGTGTGTCACCCAGGACCTGTATAATGGAGTAGGAATCACTCACACTTCTGCAATAGTTGCAAATAAACAAGCGGAAGCTTCTCATATGGCCCTTATTACTATTAAATCTACATATATTTCCATGGGTAGTATTACACACTGGCCTCTCCCTCTCTTAGCATGCTGAAAAATCATGCAAATTCTTTCACTTGTCGAGAAATGTTTCAATGTATAAAGTGTGTTAATGAAACTGGTTTGGGTGTTGATAATATCGGTTTTAATTAATTATTTATATATATATATATATATATATATATATATATTTTTTTTTTTTTTTTTTTTTATTTATTATTATTATTTAAATTCCCATGCTACGGTGTACTGTGTTAACCTAACTGAGACTTGTTATAGCACTTATATATCATTGCTCTTTTTGTTGTTTTTGATTGCTTCCACTGTCCTCATCTGTAAGTCGCTTTGGATAAAAGCGTCTGCTAAATGAATAAATGTAAATGTAAATATATATTTTTTTAAATCTTATAAGCAACTAACTTTATAGTTCACCAAGGCAGTTACATTTGTTGCTATATAAGTTGGATGTTTTAAGTAATGTGTAAAAGAGGCAAACCTTTTCAATAAACTGAGAAGTTTCTTTAGTTTAAATCCTTATCTGTTTTGTTTAACTCATTTAAATTCAAAACATTATTGACTGCCTCAGCTGATAGCTCTGAAAACAACCACCAGAGGGCATCACTTAGTTGTCATTTCGTCTTGAATGGTAAATATTTTTTAAAACCTCTTGTAAATGCTAATAATACATATAATTTAAATGCAAACACATAATGATAAAAATACCATTTATGAATTATTTGGGAAAAGCTCTCATACATGAGGAGTAACTGGTGCTAGCCAGCTAACCACACACGCCCACTTGCATGTATTTTTTAAAAGACTCATTTCCTAAAGCTGGGGTGTAAAAGCAGAAATGGCTCGTGCATCAACCTGTCTGACAAACAATTGAGAATATACGCACATCACAACACCAAGAGAAAATGCATCGTAGAGCCACTTGTGAGTTTTTAATTCTTAATCAAAATTAGGACAACTCTTTATTTTTTAGTTTAATGTTATATAATTGTTTTCAGGAGCCTGGTTAAAAATATACTTGTTCTGTGTGTATCGTCTCTGTTCGTGTTTTTACATTTATTACACTGTTTTTCATTTCATTGTCCATTTGTTAACATGTCATATTTGGTTGTGTAGTTTCTTATATTTGTGTTGTTAACACATTCATGGTCAAACTACAGTATTTCCCAGAAATCCTGTGATATGGTATGTCATGTCTTGTTGAATGTACCTCGAAATATCATGGTATATTTATACCATGGAATATTATATTACTTTGAGATACATATTAGTACTGATTGTAAACAAAGTACGGGAACTTTGTTTCCTTGTATACCCTGACATACCATGAAATACCACTCGTGTATTATGGTACTCCAAGATACTTTAAGAATACCAGTGCATTTATTGTAATATTATTGTTAATAATATTATTATTATTATTAACACCATAGTAGTGACTGATTACCATATTTATGTAGCTACTATGTATTTTATGATGCTACTTAAAAACAAGCAAAGAATAGCCTACCATTGTTCTATCATTTTACTTGCCACAACAGTCCGTAAACCCAGTGTTTGCCCCAAACAACCTAAATCACAAAAATACTGGTTAGAATTAGGCTCTCATAATTTTAAAACTCATATTCAGGTTAATTTCTTTCCTTTATTATTTTGTTAATTCCACTGGATGACGATTGCGAGCCTCCGCCCATTTATAAGCGGCGCGTTCCAGGCTTCCTTTTGTCCAACGGGCCACCTCAGTGGAGCATTCCATTCTGAAAAAAGGGGGGGGGGCAGTTTTGTTATGTTTTAGAAATTATTTCTTTATACAGCAAACAGTGCTCCTGTCACATTCAGCGGAAGTAGACGACGAAAGTAGTGTCTCCATGTGTTGCAATGCGTCGATACAGCTCATAAAAACGCTCTCGACCGCGTTTGGATAAAGCGAGGCCCCCCACAACTTGTTTTGGGAGCGGCGAAGAGCCCCTCGTTTCTACCAGCGAGCAGAGAGTAGAGATGGGCGGGAGAACACGCGAGGACGACGATGCCGCGGTTCCTGGGAATCTGCTTGATTTGAGTCTTCTGTCTGAGTAAATGTTTTTTTTGAATGTCACAGTTTTGACATCATGTATTTGAGGGGGATTTTTGGAGTTGCTTGAGGGCACGCTGGACATTTCTTCCTCCCCCTCCTTCTCCTCCTCCTCTTTTTGCTCTTTATTGGGGTTCTCCGCTCAAACGTCGCTCAGTTTTTGGCGTCTGGTGGTGCCTCTGCGCGATCCTGATTATAACTACACTACTGCGAAATACAACCAGGATGTAAGCAAAAGCGTTGATGTGGGAAGGAACTTTGGAAACGCATCCTCATCCAAACACGGAGCCCTGTTGGTCCCTCCCGCCTAAGCTGGAGATAGGGATGGTGGTAAGTTGTATTTCTGTGTTAAACCCTTCACAGTCAGCCTCAGTGTTTAATGTTTTTCACTGCAGACCATTTCAACTGCCTCCACTTTCCTCCTACTGATTGAGTTGGTTGTATTGATGCCGTTGTTGCCATTAGTTACAAGATCAGCATCAGCAACACACCGCATCTGACAAACTGCTATTGTCCCTCAACTCATATTGCCAGAAAGGGGTTCACTGTTTTTTTGGAGGTGTTTGAGCCCCTCCCCGCTAACCATTCCCACCCAGCCAGCACTATTCCTTTGGGAATACAGCTCCTTTTCAAGGTATAATTTCATTTATCTACCACTGTGATGCACTCATCATCAATATCCATTTCAGTTGTCAGGCATATGCATCATGTTTTGTTGTGCTTGCATCATTATTTCTCATTCTGATCTAACAAAGACGTCCTGAAACTCCTTGTCCAATCATGAATATTTCAGGTGGCTGGATACATGCGTTTAGACAGTCTGTTAAAGGTCTTTGAGACGTCTAGACTAATGTTGTTGATCAAATTACTGTTTGCTCAGTGGTTTGTTTAAAAGCAGTGGACCTGCCGGTTCTTCTAGAGACTAACTAACTGACAAACATACTCACTTTGTTCAAGCGTTTGGCTTGATTTTTTGGGAAAGCACTGGTCTGTGTTAATGCTTACTCAGTCAACATTGACTAAGACCAGTCACTGGTTGAAATGCAATGTCGTGTTGTCAAAGTTCTTTGTAAATCACCACAAAGAGTTGCAAAAAGGGAACTATGATTTCGGCATGTTAAGAGATGGGATGATAATATTTCATTAAACCACCAACCAACCAAATTTGTTTGGGGTGTCTTTTAGCTGTAGAGTTTCGTCTGTTGCCTGAATCTATTTGCTCAAACGGATAGTTAATCCAAAAATGAAAATGATGTCATTGTTTACTCTCTCTTTCATGTTTTTGTAAACCAGTATGACTTTCTTTCTGTGGAAAACCAAAGGAGAAGAATATTTACAGAAAGAAATAGAAGTGGATGGGGACCAGAGACTGTCAAGCTCAAAAAAGCACCCTAAAACAATCCATATAATTTGTATGCTATTTTTGCAAGCTTTATAAAGTCAAATGACAGGTTTATATATGGGACTGATTAATGTTAAACGTATTATTAAAATGTAACTAAAATATTTCAGAATCAAATGTAAAGGAATAGATCAGCCAAAAACGAAAATTTGCTGACAATTTACTAACTGTAACAGTTTACTCTGCTGATAAATTGACTCACCTCAGACCATCCAAGATGTAGATGAGTTTGTTTCTTCATCTGAACAGATTTGGATAAAATCATTGCATCACTTTCTCACCAGTGGATCCTCTGTAGTAAATGGATGCCAGCAAGAATGAAAGTCCAAACAGTTAATAAAAACATTGCAATGATCCACAAATAATCTACACAACTCCAGTCCATCAATTAAAGTCTTGTGAAGATGTGTGTTTGTAAAAAGAAACTATAACCCCATCATTAAGATGTTTAGAACTTTAAACCATTGCTTTCAGCTAAAACACCATGTTCTATATCCATAATGTTGCTCTCTTCAGTGTAAAGAGAGAAATATGCACAGACCAGTCAGTGCTTACAAGTGACAACAGTCCAAAACTTGTGATGTTTTTTATCAGCTGTTGGGGCTCTCGTTCTGACAGCACCCATTCACTTTAGAGGATCCACTGGTGAGCAAGTGATGTAACGCTAAACTTCTCTAAATCTGTTCTGATAGAGAAACAAACTCATCTATATCTTGGATGGCTTGAGGGTGAGTAAATGTTTTAAGTAAAAATGATTCCTTGTTTGACAGCGGTGTGTTTCAAAGTAGAAAGAAAGCATTACTAGTTTGGATGAGCAAATTACGACAGTTTTTTTTAGGTGTGCTGTTCATTTAAGTAGCTGTCTTAGTTTTAAGTCTGTAGACATTAATTCTACTTTATGTTGATTTGAGAGCAGTGCTTTGTTAAGGCTGGGATTAGTGCGGGCTTGGTCAGACTTCAAATAAGCGCATGGTGAAAACTAATGACTAGAGCGAGACGCTGGGTGTGATGAAGCACTAGGCGATCAAGGTGTTTAATTACCGCCACAGCATCCTGGTTTAGCAAAGATCATGTGTAGGAACTTGGCAGTGTGTCTGTGGACGCTCCTGTCTGGAAGATTTACGATGGATATTTGGGAGACAGAAGAATGTTAGCTTTTGACGCATAAACATTAAATTGAACATTTATCAAACTCTTCATATAGTTTTATTGAGGAAAATTATATTGCAATAATTATCATTATCAAATTATCGCCCAGCCCTATGTGCATTAAAAATCAGTACAGTTTGACTCTGAGGTGTATAGTTCCTCCTTGATGATAAATGTCTAGGTAGAGCTTAGCACAGCCTGCATGTGGGGTGTCTTGAAGACCCTGGACAGTTTTCTCATTAATAATGAATATAAAGAGCATAGGCTGTATTCCAGAATGCATTTACTTTATATAATAGACTAAAGCTTGGATATTAAATTAAAGGGATAGCTAGTTCACCCCCCCCCCAACCCCCCCCCCCCCCCAAAAAGAATTCTGTCATTAATTACTCAACCTCATGTCATTTCAAACCTGTAAGACCTCTGTTCGGAACACAAATAAAGATATTTTTGATGCATTCTGAGAGTTCTCTGACTCTCCCGTAGACAGCAATGTAATTAACACAATCAGCATCCAGAAATGTAGGAAAGAGATCGGTAAAATAATCCATGTGACATCAGGGGTTCAACTGTAATTTTGTATGCAAAGAAAACTAAAATAATGACATTTTTGAATGAACCATCCCTTTAAGGTTACCAGTTCAAGCTTAAAGGGATAGCGCACCAAAAAATAATTTACTCACCCTCAAGCCATCCTAGTTGTATAAGACTTTCTTCCTTTAGATGAATACAATCGGGGTCATATAAAAAAATTCCAAGCTTTATAATGGCAATGAATGGGGATCAAGATTTGTAAGCAAAATAAAGTGCATCCATCCATCATAAAAACTACTCCACAAGGTTCAGAGGGGTTAAGAAAGGCCTTATGAACATAAAAGAAGATATGTGACTCTGGACCACAAAACCAGTGATAAGTAGCATGAGTATATTTGTAAACCAAAAACCAACAGTGTGTATGGGTCAATCACACGCAGTAATATCACATGCATTGCTAAATTCTCAATATTTAGATTTTTATTTCCTGAACCCTTAGATTTAGGGATGTTCATTTTAACCGATTAACAGCTAACCTACTGTTAAGAATTGTTATTGATTACATCAGTTAAACGGTTTTGAAAAGTATTTTTTTTTTAATTTTAGTCATTTATAAAAAAATATTTTAAAAGGTTTGCTGCATGGTTAAAATACACTTCGCGTATAAACATTTTATGTTTTTTTTTTTTTTTTAGAGAGAGAGAGATATATAAGTCATATTTTATTATTTAATTCAGAAATAGACCTTATGCCGATTTGAAATGTTTACAAACATTATAATAAAGACTGTAAACATAGCCAGGCTATTTTAGTTCCCATCACTCCACAACAAATCATTTCAATCAACAGTATTTATAAAAGGACAAGAATTAAGTAAGGGTAAGGGTGTAACCCCGGCATCCTGGCCAAATTCGCCCATTGGCCTCTGACCATCATGGCCTCCTAACCATCCCCATGTCTACTGATTGGCTTCATCACTCTGTCTCTTCTCCACCAATAAGCTGGTGTTTGGTGGGTGTTCTGGTGCAATATGGCTGCCGTCTCATCATCCAGGTGGATGCAGTACACTTGTTGTGGTTGAGGAGATTCCCCCCTTCTATGTAAAGCGCTCTGAGTGCCCAGAAAACCGCTATATAAATGTAAGGAATTATTATTATTATAAAAAATATAAGAAGCTATAGCAATATAAATGACAAGCCAAACGAATTCATTTAGGTTAAAACTAGGGCTGCACAATAAATCACATGCGATATTTAATGCACATCTGGTCAGTAATGAGCGGTAAATCTCCATAACCTGCGCACTTTCACATGGAGCAGCATTAACTACACAGAGCCATTGTTCACTGGCAAGATTTTCAGTGAACAACAGCTCTGTAGTTAATGCTGCTCTATGTGAAAGCACACAGGTGATGGAGATTTACAGCTGAATCGCATGCAGCCCTAGTTAAAATGAAACCGAAACCAATGTTGGGTCTCTCATTCGACACAAAATCAAATGTTTCTGTATTCGCTATATTTGAATGCCGAATTGTTATTTGTGTAGGCTACTTAACTCACATTCCAATATCCACATAAAACAAAATGTTTGGCGGTACAGTGATAACACTTAACGGCACAGATTTTACTAGCCTACATATCTAAACTGAGCAATGTGTGTTTTTTCCAAATGTTTGACTGACTGTATTTTATGATGATAATGAACCAACTACATTGTCAAGGTAGCAAAGCTCAACTGTGTGCATGCATGCGGCACCAACGCAATCACTTGAAATTTTCCCTTCTAACAGTGGAAGCAACTACTCCTTTTAGCAAAAAGATTATCGGAATTGTAAAAGGTTTGTCTTTATTATTCACAATGAAAACAAATTTTTGTGCTTTTCTAATATAAACCTAAAGAAAAATGGTATGCCACCATCAGTCGTCTGGTTTCCTCTTGTGCAGCACAAAAATGAACCGAAATTCTGTTGCACAGTGTTTCGTTAATTTTCTTAATTAAGTAAATTATATATTTCTTGTATTGGCTTATTTATTCGTTTTATATATATATATATATATATATATATATATATATATATATAGCCTAACTTTATTGTGTTTTTCACTGCAGGTGTGTGATGTGATATGAAGAGCATGTGAATCCTCCTCAAGTTCTGTTGTTTGCTGCTTTTTGCACATGCAAAATTAATTACCAGGAAACAAATGTTAGTATTTTTAATGGGTCACAGACACTTAGCTATCCTTTTTAATTTTAATTAAATTCTTATTTTAAATAATCTTGTCTGTTAACGGTTAATAACGGTTAATGAGCGTCGGTTGGTGGTTAGGAAAAATAACCGAAATAAACATCCCTACTTAGGGATTTTCAAATAGTTGTATCTCAGCCAAATATTGTCCTATCCTATATATCAATGGAAATCGTATTTATTTATAACTTTCAGGTGATGCATAGGGTATATCTCAGTTTCAAACAATTGACCCTTGTGACTGGTTTTGTGGTCACATATTTTGAGAATATTTTTTTTTTATTTGTCACAGTATTGTTATTTTTTTCTCCATACAATGGATGCAAATAGTCACAAAAACTATTTAGTTGGCCACATTTATCAGAACACAGTATCAATATATTTAATATCTTCTTCTGTTTTCCACAGAAGAAAGACATACAGGTTTGAAAGGAATTTTCATTTTCGTTGTGATGTTTTTCAGTCTTAAAAAGTAGTCTGTGGTCTTTCAAAAAGCAACAGCCTGCTTGGAACCATAATGCAAGGATGGAAATTTAAACGAGCCCATCAATATGCAAATACAGCCCCACACGGAGACATGAATAGAGCATCACATGCTCATATCCTCAGAGAACATGCTGTTTGCATCAGAGACAGCTGTGTTACGCAACCTGTGCCTCCATCACTCACTGCCACTTGGGCTGCTGCAATTACATAAAGATCTCCTGCATGTTAAAGACTAGAGAGAGGGCAGAGAGAAAGGGCAGGCCAGTATAATGCCTGCCAATCTTCATTTTCATCATTATCTCATCCGTTTCCTGTTTACTGCTCAAGTCGTGTGTCTCTCAGACACTTCCCCAACTGCTCTTTTTCTTCTGGGATGAAAAGGTTGGGCATCCATCTAGTGCATTCTGGGTTTTTTTGTGTGTGTGTTGTTCAGCTGCAGCCCTTTATGTATGTGGTGTATGTGGATTATATATGTGAGGGTTTTATATAAAGGTTAATTTAGTGATTCACTCACAATATGCTGTTGTATTAGTGGCGTATAATGTACTCAGGTGTAGAGCTAATACTAAGGAGATGGTGTTGTGTGATTTAATCCTCAGAGAAAAAGAAATGTTTGTAGTTCATTCAGACTCTTTTAGAGATTCCTTTATGTTTTAGATGTTGAAGTCCTAAATAAATGTACTCACTCTTTTGTTGCTCCAAACCCAATTTTTCTTCTGTGAAACACAACAGGTTACACAGAATGTTTATGCATGTTTTTTTCCATGCAACAAAAGTGTTAGCTAAAATTACATTCACTTTTTACGCTGTTCTTTTATTTACATAGTGGAAATGTGTTAAATTTGCAGTATTTAACCTATTTCCATTCAATTGACTTTTTAATTATAAAATGTTTTGTTTAAAGTCATCTGATCGTCCATTCATTTTGTAATCACTTTTTTTTTTTTGTTTTTTTGTTGTTTTGTTTTTTGGTAGGCCATTTCACTGTGTATGCAATCTGAATAGTTTTAACGCACCCATGAACATCCAGAACAGTGCTTCAATGTGCTTAAATCAGATATGTTGGTAGACATTTTGATGCACTAAACTTTGTTCTGTGGGATTTTATTTTATTTTTTTTTTTATGTAAACTTAACTTGCGTCTAGGGAAAAAAAGGAGAAAAATAACACCACGGAGGACAAAAAAGATCTTACAACTCGGTATACCAAGTTTTGAAGTACCTTTGTGTAAGGGTGGCAAAATGGCAAAAATATATCACAATTTGTTTTTCATGAATGTAACAATTTATTATTCATTTTATCATCTTAGTCTAAGCAGTACAGCCAAACTAATTTCCATATTTAACAAAACAAAGCCTTACAAGACAACAAAATGTAAAATAAAAAAGAACATTTAGTTCAAAGTGGGCAAAGATAAAAATCTTTGTCACTATTTTATCTTTGTAATTAAAATATAAGAACAAAGATACACATTACAAATAAACATAATGAACAAAGATAAAACATAAAACACTATTTACACTGCACTGTGTAATTTATACACTTATTAAAGCAGCTGTATAAAAGTTTTTAAAGGTGGGGTTAGTGATTTCTGATAGCCAATGTTGATATTTCAAATCACCAAACACAAACACGCCCCTATTTTGATAGCTTCGCCCCACACATACGTACGCAACCCAGGCAACGATTATGGAGGAATCTGCTGTGCCAGCTAGTCGAGGGTATGATGAAGTCATCAATAAGTGTATTACTATAGTGTTTTAGTAATGTGTGTTACTATGGTAATACAGATCGAATGTGTTTTGGTAGTACTGTTTTAACTTGCATATATGTGTTTTAACAGTAAGGCTGCAACGATTAATTGAATGTGATTGTCGTGCGCATTTTGTTAGTAAAGTCAGTTCTTTAATCAGGAGTAAATCATTATCACCTGCTTTCAGTGGAGCAGCATTTACTACAAAGAGCCATAGTTCACTGACAAGACGATTTTATTGCACGATTATGAAATAAAAGAAATCGTTCACGATAATGACAGCTGTTTGCGTAGCTTCTCAGTGAATTGTGGCTCTGTGTAATAAATGTTGAGAGCATGTGAAAATACCACAATTAATAAAGTTTTTACTCCAAATTCAATTCATAACGTCAGTCGAGTGTTTAAAATAAATCCTTCTGTGAGATGATGTGACTTCTTACACAGAATAAGGCATGCAACATATTTAATAGTATTCTAAGGAGTGATAACAGCTCTGCATTATAAATATACTTTAAGTTGTGTGTTTATTAGTCATGTTGAATCAATGAAAGCAGTTAAATCTTCTGTTTATTCAGCTGCATTTCCTGGGTTTCTTCTTCGGGGGATATTTGGAGTTTCAGCATGAGAGCGCCCTCTGGCCTTCGGATGGAGATTAACTGCTGATAACAGAACCATGGTTCACTGAAATATATGCATGAAAATCGCAGCTTCTGTTGAATCACGATTTCAATTCCATTTCAATTAATCATGCAGCTTTATTTAACAGCATGTATTAGTTCTGTGAAACAAAGCAAAACCAATGGTACTAGCCTATCAAGAAGAAACGAAGTAGCCTCTGCATCCGGTCACAAGCCTCCCTGCTCCTTCAGTTCTCTCCAGCACTGAAAAGCTGATCTGATATTTACACGGGTCCTACTTCTTGCCTTATCGAAAGCCTTCTTTTGTTCCGCATACGTTTTCCTCTTTTGTTTTTTATCCGCCATCTCTATCTTTGTGTCATCACTCGGCTTACGTCCATCCTGTGCACTGAGCGATCTCTTGTCCCCATCATGAGCAAACACGCCCCTTACTGCTGATTGGCTACGAGTTTGCTTTGGTACTTGGCCCGACACAGTTTAAAACATTTTAAAAAAAATACATACCCCAACTTTATGTCAAGAGCAGTGAGTGATTTTTCTCTTTGTGGTGGAATTGCACACCCCTAGTTCTGTGTGAGGAATTGACCAAAATTCCTTAACCACTGAAAATGTTCCCGGTAGGGTTGCTGCAGTAGACTGTGTTGACGGTTTTAACGGTGTGAAGCCGCAACACTTATGTCACTTGCCTACCATGGCACCGCCCCCACCGTTGTTTATTTGTTTGTTTTTGTTTTTTATATAGTAATCAAAATCATTTAGTTCAGTTAGAGAACAGACACTGCAGACTACAGACTATAACTGAATGCGGCTGCTCAATGCATCATGCCGAGAGTCGCATGTGGAGAAGCTGACAGGAGTGAGGTGAGACCGACAGATTTTCAAAACGACATGCAAAAGCGCCTGTTTTAAAAAATATTTAGGATTTTTAAAAGCCTGTTGAGTTCTGCCAATTATCTAAGGTGATATTGGAATTTTTTAGACATAAATTTCTTATTTATTTGGTTCCACAGGGTTTGCTGATTTGTTAATTTTTTTTTATCAAATATGCCATGTCTCCAAGCTCTTTTGTTCATTTTGTTAATAAAAGCTCTAAGTTCTACGTTGTATTGCCGAATTGGCGCTAATTTAAAAGTGAGAGTAAAATGCGCACAGTGCTTTTAAACTATTTAAAAGAGAAGAAAAGAGGGAAAACTCAAACTGACTAAAAACAAACCACTGCTTGACACCAAATTTTCGCTAATTTGAAATTGAAATTTTACAAAAGGGAGGAAAAGGGTGGAAGTTACCCCCCCCCCCCACTCAAGGTGATACCAGTATTACTGGTGTTGTCACACGTCGATTAACCGGTGAGAACATTTCCTCACTGTTACAACCCTATTTCCTGGCCAGCTGCTTTTATTGTGTGAAAAAGAACAGCGTGAACATTCTGCTAAAAATCTCTTTTTATGTTTCACAGAAGTTTGGTTTTGAATAACAGAACTGACATTCTTTGAACTGTTCCTTTAAGATTTGGGGTGTTTTAAAAGGGAGAACTAATATTTCATACACATCCATTATTGAACCCTGTAGCAGCCCTACAGTTATCTTGAATCATCAAAATGAGCAACTAATGGGCATTTGTGCGGCATATTCGTCTCTGCTTCAGTTCCTGTCCAAACATGACAGTGATGTTGTAGATTGGTAGCTTTTGTATTTCTGTTGTGTTTTAAATTGCTCTCGACTCCGGTCAGTGTCTGGGCTTTAAGCTCAAACAAAACTTCAGATCTTCACAAAGGAACAAAGCGAACTCAGCGTTTGAAATGGTTCTTGTGTGATAATGTTTAAGATGTACTGGAGTTCTGCAGGGCTTTTTAGTGTTTCACAGATTTGTATCAAACTTTCTTCTAAAGCCTAATGCAGTTTTAAGAGCAAATACTATGCTCCATGACTATAAATGACAAACAAATACTATGCTCCATGACTATAAATGACAAAGATGTGGTAAAGTTGTACAGCTGATGACTAGAGAGAAGACTTGCATAAAATTGCCTGAAGTTTTGCAATTATGCAGTTTTTACTAAAATGTTCACATCTGAAAATAGAACCCAACCATGCATAATCTTAGGTTTTCAGTAGGGATGTCCAGATCCGATCACGTGATCGGAAATCGGGCCCGATCGCGTGGTTTCAGACTCGATCGGAATCGGACATTACCTCCCGATCAGGACTCGGATATATATATATTCTCATAAATTTTTAACACATCTTTTGTTATGCGGTGGCACAGAGTTAGACCCTTTTGACTCAACACAGAAACAGCAACGCGTGTGGCATGACATCACTTTGTTTTCAAGAGCTGGTGTGAATAAATATAGATTCAAAGTCAAAGAGACATGATAGTTTGCGCATGACCTGATATTTCATTCGGACCCAGGATACAGCAAGATGAACATCACAGAGCGCTAAACTCTCATGCAGTGTGTGTTTCATTCATACTCGAAGCCGGAGCGCGCTCTCGCGCTGATATCAGGATATTCCTAATATGGACAAAAGCGTCCAGCTATGCTGTGGTGTGCACAGGAAAACAGAAACTTATGCAAACACAAAGACATTAATATACAATCACGACAATAAATTGTTCTTCAAGTCATCTCCAGCAGGTGATAAATAAAGTATGAACAATGCAGTGCTGATTGACATAGTATTTATTACAGTATAGAAACTATTCTGCATTATTATGTGATAAACAGTGTTTGTAGTATATAAACAAATCATTATTATTTGTTATTGTCCAGCATTTATAGATTTCTAAGCCAATTAAAAGCTAGAAATTAGAGAAAAAATAAAGTTGCCTATACTACCAGTCAGAAGTTTTTGAACAGTAAGCTTGTTAAGGGTTTTTTTTTTTTTTTTTTTTTAAGAAGTCCCTTCTATTCACCAAGCCTGCATTTATTTGATCGAAAGTACAGCAAAACAGTAAGATTTTTAAATATTTTTACTAGCCTATTTAAAATAGCTGTTTTATATTTGAATATATTTCAAAATGTAATTTATTGAAGATCCTGGATCTGTTTTTTCGCTCTTCTTAATTCTTTTTTTATGTATTATAGAAGTATCGGATCGGGACTCGGTATCGGCAGATACTCAAAATCAAATGACTCGGACTCAAGGACAAAAAAACCTGATCGGGACATCCCTAGTTTTCAGTAGATTGTGGAAATGACATGATGGGGAACTTAATACTAACAACTGACCAAGTGGACACAATTATTGACCAATGCAAGTGATCTAAATATGGCCAAAAAAATAAAGGTTTGGTTCAAGATGTTTTGTAGTTGTTGTAGTTATAAGACAAAAACACAGCATTTTCATAGTTTCTGACATTAATGCACTTATTAATAAAATGTTCATATAACCTTTTGACAATTGGCAATCTAGAGAAATGTTTATGGCTGGTTTATATGCTACAAACATTATTCTTGTTGGCACTAGGTTCAATTCCAGTTAAAGTCTTTATTTATTATTAATTGTTTACAGATAATAGATCAATAAATATCAAGATGAAATCCCTTTTATAATATGAATTTTTAGTTAATTAAGTGGTACAATACAGGTTTTAAAATATAGGCTGTTGTAGATATTCTGTGGTATTACATATTTCATGACCTGTTCCTGAGCAGACGCAGCTTTGCCAGTGACCTCTTTCCCAGGCTTCAATATGAGCTCCAATGGCTCTTGGCACTGATGCCCCTGGGGCAAATGACACAGAGTCACAGTTCAACCACGAGAGTCATTCTGCACTGTCAGCCCACATTTCTCACAGACTGTCTGTGCGTCTCATTCTTGCACATCTTTAGATTTTCTTACTGAATCTCATAGATTATTTTTAGGGATAAGACCTCGTTCACCCTGTCATTAAGAATAATGTTGTGAGAGAGAATTTTGTATCTGGTGCTTATCAGTCTGTGCTGTATTGCTCCTGCTTCGTAGGTTTGTTGACAATGTGTGTTTTAATGCTTTCTTAAACAATGGCTTTTCTGTGATGTTTTAAAATATTGAATATTAAAAAGTGTAAATAAGCCCAAAATTAGCATTATTTTACTTTTCTTCCTTCAGAAACCATTCTAATATGTTTATTTGCTGCTCAACAAATATTTCTGATTAGTATTAATGTTGAAAAATTAGTGCTTCATAATATTTTTTGTGGAAACTGTCTGTGACACTTTGATGAACAGAAAGTTCAAAAGTATGATATTTATTTGAAAAAGTAATATTTTGTAACATGATGTTTTTATTGGCACTATTAACTAGGCTTAAAGTACTCCGGCACCGTGCAGGATTTCCGGCGTGCAGCGTCTGGTTGCGGAAAAAATAATCCTACATTAAAAAAAAAATCATGTTGATTGCGGTATGAGAGGAGCAGCTTTCAGAATGTTTTTCTCTAATAAATACGAGACGTGCATAATAGTATCCAATTGCAGAGTCGCAGCCCTGATAAATGGAGAAGTGCGACAAAAAGCTGCAAAGCGCAATGGTCAAAGATGTCCATCTAGCACATATTTACATAGAAAAGCTAATTGTAAAGCAGCGGAGCTTTGTAAACCGCTCAATCATTTCATCTCCATAAGAACCATATGATTGCCAAAACATATTTACAGGGATTTTTGAAATGGTGTGAATTTTTTTGTTTTTTTGGTCAAGAAAACTTTTAAGATGTTGGCAGGACTAGTACACATCTGAAATACTGGTCTGAAACTGGTCCAGCAAAGAAAATCCTTATTGTTTAGCCTGTATGTGGAAGCGTCTTCTCTTTCTCAGCTCATGTAAACTCTCTTCTCTGTGGTGGTATGTTGCATTTGCTTTGGTGGGTTTATGTTGTGGCTCAGACTTTCTTCACACTGCTCAGAACTGAATTTAATGTATGTGAGGTCTGTGTGTTTAACACACAAAGGAAATTGTGAGGTTTTTTGTCTTTTCAGACAGCCTATGGACTTTAGAGTCTGTTTCAACAAAAAAGGTTCAGCCTCCAAGCTTCCTATCATGTCATAGCTGTACATTTGCTTCGGCGTTCAGCATAGAGCGGTTATGCATTCCTCGCTACACTTCATTTATCTGTGTTTTATTCTGAATGAATGAAGTCGCAGGTCCTGTAAAAGCAGCTTCTTTGAACTTGTGCCAACACAAATGGCCCTTGCCCACCCCCACCGTTACTACATACATGCCATACATCAGCATGTAGCGCTCTGTGGATGCTAACATGCTAACTTGTGTGTGTAATGATGTTTAACAACCTTAGATTCATTTCACACAGTTAATAATAATTCACCCAAATATAACAATTGTCATGTGCTCACTCTTGTCATTTCAACCCTGTATTATTTTCTGTCTATTTTTCTTTAAAACACAAAAGGAGAAACAAGGCTGAATAAGTGAACTTATGAGCTTCTTGTTTCCATAAAATGAAAGTGGATGTTGATATGTACTGCCGAGATCTTTATTAAAAAAAATTAATTCTAATTTAAAATGACAATTTAATATGAAAAAATACTATATGGGGTTGAAAAGAGATGACAGTATGTTTTGAATGACCTATTCCCTTAGTTTGACATTTGTAGCATTTAATTGGAATAATAGTCTCTGTCTCTGGTTTTTCAGTAAATAGTAAAGAAAGACATTTATAATGACTAATTCATATAATACATCATATCAAATCCAAACTTTAGGACAATAATCATGGGATTTAATTGCATTTATTTTAATCTGTTGACAACTCTCATGCTTTTACATTCTGCTTTGTCCGAGTTTCACTGTGTTTCATTTCATCATTGCCACTTATTCACTCAAATATGCTCATGCAAACAGACAAACGCTTTGTCTAACTGCAGAGACTTCTTCTCTCCCAGGCTCTCTCCATCATTTCCTCATTTTTTTGTCGTCTTTTCTTCCTCCGACTCTCACGTGGCCCCAGCTGGGATGCAGAGAGAGTGTTTAGTATGCCAGCCGCGCTTCTGAGTCTTCCTGATTCTCCATAGAAAGAGGGACAGAACGTGAGAAGGGGGCTTACAGCGCCACAGTGGACTGTGGGAGCAGAGTTTCTAAGAATCCGCTCCAGGAATGTCCATGATTCATTTGACCTTACTTATACCCAATCCCCAGTTGTCCCTTGTCATCCTGGGCACATGAGTTCTGCCCCGTGCTAGAATCTGAGGGGAGTGTAGATGGAGGTTTGGGAACAGTTGCTTCCCCGAGTGAGCATTTAGGGACAGACGTGGATAGCAGTAGATCTATGAATGAGGTCCTTTAGAGTGCTGGGGGTTGGGTGGGATCTTTAAGAAGGGACAAAGGAAGGAGTAGGGGGGTCCAGGGGGCCTTAGAAAACATGGGTGAATGGGAAGCCCAAGGCTGCTTTGTTCTGAGATTGAAGGTCCGTTGGGGAGAGTCGAACACAACAGAAATTTACAGGACCACATGAGGTGAGGGATAGAGAGGAAGTTCCTTACAGCATGGCAGAAATGAAAGGCAAGAAGGGAACCTTCAGAAGTGCTTCTCAACTGGTGGGTCACGACCCAAAAATGAGACACTGGTCTGTGGTGAATTGGCTTAATGATGTACTTAATAGATTTGGCTGCTTTTAGCCTTACCCTGGAGTCTGTTCACCCTCTGCCTAAGCTTATACCTTGCTAGACACATTTGTGCATCCTTTTCCAAATTCACCTAGTTCACTTTTCCACTGAAAGTACATAAAATAAAAAAATACAGTAGTGTTCCTATGGCACCATCACAATCCCATGATGTTCTTTAGAATTCCATGTAAATGTTACCATATGTAAATATATTTTAGAGCCATGCCGTCTGATACCATCACTTTACTATAGTATCACACAGTGCATCTTTGCAAGATAAGTGTCCCCATCAGACCATTACATCTGGCTGGAATATGCTTGCTTGGGCTTTTTCTGAATTGGCATCCACAAACTGTGCATATAATCAGGCTTTTAATGGTCTTTGGAAAAAGCTGCTTAGTGTTAGAGATTTGGAGGTGGGGTTTTGGGGTGGCGACTCTCCAAGACAATTGACAATAGCCTGTATAGCCTGTATAGCTTGTATAGCTTGAGTGACTTAATGGCTGCTGTCCTTTTGTATTGTTTTGAGGTCAGATCCAGGACACCTACTGTGAGCAACAGCAACCAAAAAACAATGATCGTAATGGCCAGTTCCAGTTTGATGACATCTAAGTGTTGTGTTTTCCAGTCATTAGTTCTGTTAGCACTGTCAACTTCTCTAAACTTACCTGCTGCGTGTCTTTAATCAGAGCCTGTAGGGAGAGAATCGATGTGGATCAAAGGTAGTGGTTTAAAAATGTAGCAAGCTAAAATGATCTGATGAAAATGGAATGCATTTTTAAAATGAATAATCAACTAACTGTATTTTCAAAATTTAAATTCTATTTGAATAGGGCTGTTTGCTTATTTGTGACCTTCAGATGATTTTATTTTCCCATAACTTCCAAACTGAATTTAAAATGTGAAGTAAAATACTGTACATTTTTACACAATTGAGTTAGGAATAATGATATTTAATCATATCAATTTATATGCATCAATACATAGTATAGCTATATACTATATAGACTGTGACTTCTGTGAACATTAATGAATAATGATGCATTTTAACCTTTAGGTTGATTTCAATTGTTATGAATTGATTCATTTAAACAGACAGATTAATTGCAATGACTCAAACTTCTATAGAAAAAAAATTATAAAGAATAAAGTGAATTAAAATCACAAAAGATTCATGATGTTGTTTAATTGAGTTTGAGATCAGTAACATTTTTGAATATGTTTTTGAAGAAAGTCTCTTATGCTCACTGGGGCTGAAAAAAAACAATAATATTGTTCAGTATTATTACAATTTTAAATAATAGTTTTTTTATTTTAATATATATAACAAAATAAATTCCTGTGACGCAAAACTAAGTTCTATGTTACATGATCAATCTAATATGTTGATTTGCTGCTCACAAAACTTTTAATTGTATCAATGTTGAAAGTGTATTTGGAATAAATAGCTTTGGTAAAAATGTCTTTACTTTCAGTTTTAATCAATTAAATGAATCCTTGCTAAAAAAAAAACTTACTGACCTCCGACTTTTGAATTATAGTGTGTATATATATATATATATATATATATATATATATATATATATATATGTGTTGAAAATATAGGAAATATATAATATATCAACACCGCCCCAATCGTGAATCAGACCAAAATAACTGAATCAAATTAAACTTTAAAATGATTCATTTTCATTATCATTATCAGAGCAAATATTTACACTGCTGCTCTCAAGGTCAAATGGCACAGTAGTGTTTAGTATATATATATATATATATATATATATATATATATATATATATATATATATATATATATATATATGTATATGTATATATATATATATATATATATATATATATATATATATGTATATGTATGTATGTATGTGTGTGTGTGTGTGTGCGCGCAGCAGAACCACTCATGATCTGAGAGACAGCAGAAAAAAAGTAACAATAAGTGTGTGTGTGTGTGTGTGTGTGTGTGTGTGTGACCTATTTTATCCAGCACACCTACAGGCAGACTTCACGGCAGGCGTGTGCTCTGTTGGACGAGGTTAGTTTAGGCAGGAACACCTAAAACACTGTGTGACACCTACACAAACATAGCCCACTGTTCGTTTGAATATTTCTTTCTCTACATCCTTCCTGGTTTCTTTATTTAACAAACATTTGGTTTCACCCTACACACACACACTCGCCGAGCCTTTCTTCATGGCCAAAACCAGCGCTGTTACTATAGAGACGCTGCCCACATGATGGTACGGACTTTGACAGCACGACTTCTCTATAATAAGCCTCTCTCACTCTTCTCCATATCAGCACAATTCAGCCGCGTTCAAACGACAGCTGACAGTGTTACTATGGTGACCCACATGTAAAAATTTACTTGTTATATACTAAACTGGTAGTGCAATTGTATTTGAATAGCATGAGGTAATGCATGTTTTTGAATAAAACACTTTACAAATAAAGGTTTGCTAATTTAGTTTCTGTTACAGAATGTTGTAACAGTCAAGTAAAATTGCTGTGCATATACTGAAATTTCTTTTTCTCAGAATTTTAGTTTATCTAGCAAGATATTTGTTTTTCCTTTTATTTAAAATTTTTTACTATGCATTTTATAGCAGCATGGGTGGATTACTAAAGATTTAATTATTTTTTTTATGTTTGAATGTTTGAATGTGTTTTTATTTTTATTTTATTTTTTATTTTTTTAATGTTTTTGAAGTAATGTTTGACTATAAAAATAATACTGACCTCAGACTTGTGAATGGTAATATATACCTGAAAAATGGGTCAACCAGCCCTAATCATGATTCAGGTCAAAATAACGGAATATATATGAACTGAAATCCTATTTAATCTTCTTCTCCTTCTCCTCCTTTTTCAACTTTCTTTCAACTCAAATTTTAAAATGTATCTCCTCCTAGCTAGAACCACCAAACTCGGGTCAGACCTTCAGACTGGTCTGTCTCGTGTTGCTTTATCTTTTCTAACTGATCCGGCTTACAGTTTTCGTAAACCAGACTATCAAAACCACCTAAAATCCCATAGACTTTCATTGAGGGGGTGCAAACCTAATACAATAAGCCTTATGATGTTTTTTTAGCTGTCTACTGCCAAAGCAAAGCTTAAACTCCCTACTGAGAAGCTGATCGGTTGCTTTGGTTGGTCTCCCAAGCTGGTGGTTTTTAAGTGGTTTTGGCCAGTCACGCTGGTCTTAGCTGGTTTTTAGCTGTTTTTTTACTGAATCAACTGGGTTTTGCTGGATTAGCATATAAACATGCCAACAACATGCTAGTAATTTGCTAATCAGGCTAGAAACATGCTTTTAACATGGTTTTAAAGTGGTTTTGGCTACTGTAACACTTGTCTTAGCTGGTTTTAGCAGTTTTTTACAGAATCAACTGGTTTTAGCTGGATTAGCATAGAAATAGTAATTTTCTAATCAGGCTAGAAACAGGCTATAAACATGGTTTTACACTGTTGGTCACGCAGTTTTTTTACTGAATCAACCTGTTTTAGCTGGTTTTAGACTACCATCACACTTGGTAGACATGCTGGGAACATGCTAGTCACCTGCTAATCGTGTTATCAACATGCTAGTCATACTAGCAACATGCAAATCACTTTCTAAATATGCCATTAACATGTTATTCACTTGCTAATCATGCTAATAACATGTTAGTCACTTGCTAATCATGGTAATAACATGCAAGTCACTTGTTAACCATGCTAACAATATGCTAGTAACTTTGCTAGTCACGCTAAAAACATGCTAGTCATGTTAGCAACATGCTAATCACTTGTTGATCATGCTAACAATATCATGTTAATCATGTTAACAACATGCTAGTAACTTTGCTAACCATGCTAATAACATGCTAGTAGCTTTGCTAATCATGATAACAACATGCTAGTCACTTGCTAATAATGCTAACAACATGCTAATCACTTGTCAATCATGCTAACAACATGCTAGTCACTTGCTAATCACTTGCTAATAGGGATGGGACGATAACCGGTTTTATTGATAACCGTGATAAAATGTGCTGAAGGTTAGTAATATCGTTTAAAAATGAATTATCATTAAAACCGTGTTTGATTATCGCGGTTTTAATAACTCACTATTAAATCATGTCCAGCCAGCAACAGTCTGACGCAAGCGCAGCGCACAATGTTTTTTTTGTTTTTTTTTCGAGAAGGAATGGCGAAAGTCAGTGACTTTTCTATGCTTTTCTATGCTTCTACACTTTTCATTGTAAGGAAGGAAATGCCACAGAATTAAATCTTTCTTAAAATTAAGTGCATAGAGTTGCTTGTTTTATTAGTTGTTTGTTGATTATTAAATATAAAACTTGCTGAAATGTTTTCAGTGTGAGCATCAACTATTTTTGAACACTTTCATCTCGTTTCAACAAAACCGTGATAATATTGATAATCGTGATAATTTTAGTCACTATAATCGTGATATTAAATTTTCATACCGTCCCATCCCTACTTGCTAATCATGCTAATTACATGCCAGTCACCTGGTAAACATGATAACAACATGCTAGTCACTTGTTAATCATGCTACAGACATGTTAGTCACTTGCTAATCATGATAATTACATGTTAGTCACTTTGTTAGTCATGCTGGGAACATGCTAGTGACATACTAGCTTCAAAGTTTCTGGCTAGGCTTTTTCAAGCCAACTTAAAGTTTGACCACAAACTTTACTATCTAGTTTACCCTTGCTACTTATGACAACTCTGTTGTTGTTGTTTTTTATTTTCAAAAATAATTTTTTTAATTATTATTTTGGTAACACTTTAGTATAGGGTCCAATTCACAACTAGTTGCTTATTAGTATGTCTATTATTAACATATTGGCTGTTTATTAGTGCTTATAAAGTACATATAATGCATGACATCCATAATCCTACCCAATACCCTAAACTTAACAACTACCTTATAAAATATTAATAAGCAGCAAATAAGGAGTTAACTGAGGCAAAAGTCATAGTTAATGGTTAGTTAATAGTGAGAATTGGACCCTAAAATAAAGTGTGACCATTATGTTTTTTATATTTAAGATATTGACAGATTCTAAGGATTTCTGCTTTATTGATAATTGCATTTTAGCTTCTTGTACAAATCTTTTAAATTGTCCTTTTGAAGTCTTAATGCTTTATAATATCTAGATCTATATCTAGATCTTTATCTATATTTAGATAGATATAGATAGTTAGATAGATAGACATATATATATATCTATATATATATCTATCTATCTATCTATCTATCTATATGTATATGTTTGTGTATGTATATCATTTTTTTTATATGTTTGTGAATTTTAAGTAATACATAAAATAAATAAAATTGTTTGTTTAACTAGATAGATTCAAATCTATGACCTGAATTTGCTCAAAACAACCGCATTAACACACAAGTAACATGTTGAATCAGCATTACTGCAAGAAGCACTATGGCATTATTCAGATAAACGAATGCCATCTGTGGTTAGTTTTCTCTTTCAGTAAACCTAATGTCATAACGGAGCTCATGTTTAAAGATTTTCTTGCTGAGAAAGTTAGTTAAATGATATAGAGAAATAAGTTTTTTTTAATTCAATAAAGCATGTGGATTATGTAGAACGGATCAGCGTGCTTGCAGTGCCCAAGCGTTCATGTTTTGTGTACTTAAGTAGGCTTTTGGCCTTAAAGTCTTTGTTAACTGGCTGAACTTGGCACAACTCTCACACGGGCCGAAAAATACTTCTTACAAAAAAACATTTCATTCCTACATCACTCGTTGCCATGGCTGCAGAATACTCCCCATACCAGAGAATTCCTGCCTGGAGGACTCATGGATCCTTTGCGTTTGTTTACTGCCGTCTGCAGTTCAGCTCTACATGAGACTGACCTTGTAAAGCACAAGGCATTTCACATCATTACAGGAGTTCATTTACATGTTAATTAAAGACATACTCTTAAAATCTTCCATGCACTGCTTTCATTTCTCTCGCTGGCCAGACAAAACATATAAATGTCAGGATGGTTAAATTATTGTGGTACTAAAATCCAGTTTTAAACAACAAAAGATAGCTAGAACCTCAGCTTGAGGTGAATAAATCTGTATCGAAAAGCTAAATATGAGTAAAACAAGTTTCCACTAGTTGCACATGGAGCTGATGCAATATTTATTTCCATATAAGCAATTCTCACTGTTCTTGCTGTTATCATGCTGGCTCATTCATGCATTTTCATAATCCACAGTATTTGGGTTATGGCAGCTTCTTGTGTGTTTGAGATTATAGTGCAGACTCATGGCTGACATTAAATGGCCTTTATTCTCCTTTTCTGTGTCAAGTGGCAGGACCCCAGTGGGTTCGGAAATGCACCATGTTTGTGAGAACGATGAGCCTGGCAGACGTGTCCGGTAAGTGCCGCTCCGCAGCCAAAAGCACTTCACACTTCGGATGGGATCAACTCTGACTCCATTTATACAGTTATGAACTGAGCGAGAGGAACAGTAAACTGATAAAATCATTAAGATGATTCAGATACATTTGGCAAATTGCAGGGTTTGAACCCATCCTCTTAACTGTGCATGCTGCTTTCGCCTTCTTGGGTCTCATTCACTCATAAATGTGATTTTTTTTTTTTACCGTCATTTGTTAATCAATCCAGTTTATTCTAAATGAGGAAGGGCGTGTCTTCTTAAAGTTATTTGCATATTACACACCTATGTCCAGATAAGGGCTTTCATACAACCTCTCCTATATTTGTCAGTCTCTGCATGTACTTTTTGTCCGTTTCGTATCCAATTTCAAAACTAGTTGAAATGCAAAATATTTTTTTTTTTATATAGTCCTAGATAACATTATCGGCTTCATTAATGCAGAACTCCTTCTGATTTTAACTGTTCTAACTTTTGTTGCTTTGAAATTAGTAGGGTCATTTAGTTACTTGTTATAATAAAAGTGATTCTACAATAAGTCTAATTGAACTTGGTTTCATGTATTATATTATATTATATTATAAGAAATTGACTAACTAATTGATCCTACATCAGTGCCAATAGCCTTGTGGACAGCGCACCGACGTATAGTGCCATTGCGCTACAGGCTTGAATCCCCACTGGAGGACCTTTCCCGATCCTGCCCCGATCTCTCTCCCACTTCACTTCCTGCCAGTTCTGATCTGTCCTATTATAATGAAAGTCGAAAATGGCAAAAATAAACCTTAAAAAAAAAATAAGTGAACCTACAATAAGTTTCTTTTCAAAGCTACGAAAGTTCTGTAATGAGTTTTATTGTGAATTTCAAATAAATTTAAGTGATAAATGTAACTTTTATTAATTATAATTCCCACAATAAACCGGCTTAAACACTGGTTATATGAAAGACATGTTTGTGAATGAGACCCGTGTCTTTTGTTTATGTTCATGTTCCTGATCTGTGTCCCTTTTTTGCCTTTTCTTCTGTATCTTATGCCCCGTTTCCACCGCAGGAACTTTACCCAGGAACTAGGGACTTTGGCCTGGTACTCGGTGTGTTTCCACCGCAGGAACCAGGAACTAAATAAAGTTCCGGGTAAAAAAATGCCCCTCAGAAAGTCCCTGCTGGCGAGGTGGTACTTTTTCAAAGTTCCGGAACTTTCGGGGGCGGGACTTGGCCGCTAAACATCCTGATTGGTTGAGTTCACGCAGCATTGGTGGAGTTCAACCACCATTTAATCGGATCAACATTTTCAAAATATTACTCTTATTGTGTCATGAAATGTAAATTTAAAAGTATTTCGGGCGAGAATGTAGTTGTTTAAAACTCAAATCTGTGGTTTATTTATAAAGACCGCGCCTATTTAAAAATGTGTTTCGCCGATCTCAGAGACGGTCAGCTCGACGCGACCAGCGGGAGCTCAGTGTTCATCTATCCGCCGAGAAGCAGCCTCACCTCGGCTAGAACTTCTGATGTGTGCCGCTGGCTCTGATGTCTCTTTAGTGGTTAAACATAAAATATAATTCAGCTGCTGGGTAAATCTAACAGGTTTTCTTTGGTCTGTATTCAATTTATCTATATGTTAAAATGAAAATAAAAAAGGCAAATCTATATAATATTTAGTTTCATTGTAATGGCTGTATATCCCTGAACTAAGTACATTTATGCAGCTGTTATTATGTTTAAATGAAAACGAAAGGAGGCAGTGGTATTTGATATCCTATTTCGTTTTATTGTAAATATACTGAGAGGAAAATTGCAGTAAAGCGAGTTGAGTTCACGCAGGATTGATTGAGTTCAACCACCATTTATTCGGATCATGTTCAAAATATTACTGTTTTATTGTGTCATGAAATGTAATTTTAAAAGTATTTCAGGCGAGAATGTAGTTGTTTAAAACTCAAATCTGTGGTTTATTTATAAAGACAGCGCCTATTTAAAAATGTGTTTCGCCGATCTCAGAGACGGTCAGCTCCACGCGACCAGCGGGAGCTCAGTGTTCATCTATCCGCCGAGAAGCAGCCTCACCTCGGCTAGAACTTCTGATGTGTGCCGCTGGCTCTGATGTCTCTTTAGTGGTTAAACATAAAATATAATTCGTTTTGGGTAAATCTAACAGGTTATCTTTGGTCTGTATTCAATTTATCTATATGTTAAAATGAAAATAAAAAAGGCAAATCTATATAATATTTCGTTTCATTGTAATGGCTGTATATATACACATATCCCTGAACTAAGTACATTTCTGCAGCTGTTATTATGCTTAAATGAAAACGAAAGGAGGCAGTGGTATTTGATATCCTATTTCGTTTTATTGTAAATATACAGAGAGGAAAATAGTAGCCATGGCCAGCTGACTGAAGTTTCAAGTATATGCTGCTGTTTGCAGATTTACTGGATTTGCGTCGTCGCGGACATCACACTCCCGAGACGAATGCACAAAGTCCGCACTACCGAGGATGCACGTCCAAAATCAGAGTACTTTGTATTGAGAAATGCGCGCAGACCTACGTCACCAGTCTATTTGCCTAATCTTCCCGGTACTTTACACCGCGGTGGAAACGCAGAAAGCAACAGGTCTGGGGGGGGGGAAGTTCCTGGGAAAAAAAGTTCCTGGTACAAATGTTCCGGGTAATTTCGGTGGAAATGCGGCATTACTTCGAATGTCTGTCTGAGTGAGTTAGAAGAGCCCTTGTTTGTGAGTTGTCTATGCTTATCTTCTGGAAAGCTGGTGAAAGGACAGGGAAACTGGACATTGATTATTGGATGACCAAAATAGTCTTTGAGTAGTCCGGTTCTGATGTATGAAAATCCAGGGTCAGATTGGATGCTCGGAACTTGTGTAAACCATTTATTTTAAATGGAGGGATAAGGATATAGTGATCTAATTTTTTAAGTCCCAATGAAACCCAGTTTACTTTCTTAATGCTTTATTGTCTCCCAAAATAGACGGATGCCTACTACTTCTTCAATTTATTAGTCCCATTTTAGATATATTGCACCGATTGTTTTTTTTAATGATGTTTCACTCAGAAATATGACTGATTACAGATAACTGCAAATAGATGCCTGCTAGATCAACACTGAGGATTTTTCATCTTAAGTCATTCAGCCAACATTTTAAATTAAGGATGCACAATTTGGGGTGAAAATCTAGAAAATGTAGTAAAAACATTTGGTTATATTTTGATAAATGGTGCAGCCCTAGTTTAAACTGGGATGTATTTATATTTCTTTATTGAACTACCAGGACACATCTAAATAAGAGAGCCTGAACATCCCTAACATGTCCTAAAGCGAGTGGAGAGATTGGCACAAAAGCTCTGTCATACGAGCAGCCCTTCTCTTCCTACCAACAGCTGAGGAGTTACAGAGCTTTCAGATCGCCACATCAAATATTCAACAGGTGCCTCTGAACGTGAGCTTTTTGTGTGTCTGAGTCGGTAAGAAAGGAAAGATAGACGAGTGTGTGACGAGAGAGTTCATTCTGTTTTTGCTTATGGGACTCTCCAAGGAAAGCCCACCCATCTGCACATATCTGTGGAGGGTCTGACCACAAGAGAACGAACTGACACATCTGAATTGGTGAAGCAATGACGTAGAGAGGTGATGACAACTGAAGTGTGGCTAGTACACAACCTTGTTGACCTCCGTAATTCTGCCTCACGGAATCAACAACAGAAGAAATGTTCAAGAGGAAGAGAATGCTCAAGGTATGAAGCAGTATGAGAGCAAGGACGGTTCAGTATCTGAATGTGGAAATATTTACCTAGTTAGCTTAGGGTTTAATTGGTTAGTTGGGTGATGCATTATAAATTTGAGTGCTTTTATGTTTTTAACATGTAAGATTTGAATCAGCTGTCGAGAGCAGCTTGCTGTGTGTTGTGTCAGAGAAACATAAACCAGTCATGGCGAACATGTATGAGGTTACCTCAAGAGAAATGGCATGGATTGGCCAGCTTTACTGACTGGTTGAGAAGGTTTGGTAGATTAGTGCAATTTATGCCTACTTTATCTTACAGCAGAGAAGAGATGGACGTGGGTGATTTAGCATGTTACCATTCCAGCTTTATCTCAGGTGAACCCATATGCCAGCCGCCAGGTGTGTTGTTTGCTGTAAATCTTACAGCGGGTCCGCCAGGTTTTTGTTTGCATAACATCACTGTGGCCTTGGTTAAAACCAGCTGCGTTTACCGTGGCTACACACACTTAAAGTTTGAAATGTAGTCTTTATTGTGGGTTGAATAAAAGCTTACTGCCTCTTTGGAGATCCAGGCATGTTTTCTTTGGAACTGTTTCACAGCTGGACAAGGCAAGTCTCCTGGTTTCAGCACACAATATGCAATAAAAATTGGGCCAGTGTATTGATTCAAATTAGCTTTCAGCATAGATATTTATCAGTTTGTCTTTGAGCAAGTCATATTTTGATGTTCTTTTAATTTGTTTCAGAGTTTTTTACTGTATTATGCTATATAGATATCGTTCAAAAGTCTGTTGTTGGTAATATTTTAACAAATATTTATAAAACAAGTGTCATGCTCACCAAGACTCCATTAATTTGATCAAAAAATACTGTAAAACTGATAATATTATTACACTTAGGCCATCCTTAAAAATATTTTGGTTTGCAGTAACAGTAATATAAAAAAAAAAGGTCGGTAGGTCGGTCTATATATTTTTTTTTTTCAAGTTTCAATGAAAAAAAAAAAAAAGTAAATTTTTGTGATGGTGATGACGTCGGTATTAATTTAAACAAATTAGCATATCGTGACGTCACTGACTGGGTCTTCAACCCGTGCCTTCGGGCGCATCTTTGCAAACCTCATTTTGATGCAGGCTATATAGACCACAAAAAATTTAAATCTTTGTCAAAAACATGTTTATTGCATGAATTTCAGGTGAGAAAAAAAATGAGGTACTGTTTTACATGCATCCACCGCTACGTATCAATGCAACCTACAAATGAGAGAACGTTTACTTACTTTCTTTGGCTGTCACTTTTGTGAAAAAAATCCTGTTTGATTTGAGTGACGAGTGTTCATTGAATCGATTGTAAAATCGATTTTGCATGTCTAAAGTTTTATACGGCAAATAACACCAAATATAGGTAAATCCACGGACAACAGGCAGGAGGAATGTAAAGATTCAATATATTGGTAAAGACCAATATTTCTGATGATTTATTGGCGTGAAGTTACGTGCAAAATGACAAACAGGAGTGCAACATTTTCGAAAAACAATAAGCAGAGCGGACTGCCATAATGCAAAACATTTACTGCAGGCTTCAACATGGCTGTGTTTACGATTTAAATTTCAACAACAACAAAAAAATCGCATAGGCGATTTTCTTAGGCTATCAAAAAAATTTTTTTTTTTAATATTCGTCGAATTTAAAATAAAAATCCACATTCGAATGCGCATATGAATTTTAGGTGTGCATTAAGGAAGCTGCCTTATGAGCCCCGGTACGTGTTCCATTCCATCTCGCCGCGCACACAGCTGTGTCTACACAACTTTCAAAGGCACACGAGATGTGATGACAATATATGTGTCATTGCATTATAAGGTTATGTTAGCCTATCCAGTTGAAGCCACTTAAAAAAAAAACAAATAATAAATGTGGAGAAGATCTTGTTTACATCAAAACTGAAACCAAGCCGTTCACACAGAACGCATATTTCGCGCATCTCATGTTTTTAAATGAAAAAATGTATCCTGTGTGACTGGTTTTCCGCCCTTTGTATTTATTTAACAATGCATGCATACATGATGCTGTTTTGTTTATAGTTCTTTAAGCAACTTAATTAATAATAATTGGTTCATAAACATTATTTTAAATATGATGTTTTTTTCACAGTCATGTATTCTAATGCTTTGAATAAACATGCAGTAATATTTTGCTCGATGCGCTATCTTGAGCCTCAGAAGAGAAGCAAAAAGCTTTTCTTCACCCTAACTGAAATTATGCATTTAAAATTCGACTACAATTCGAATTTTGATCATATTTAAGTAAAAAATTCGAATTTAGTTTTTTCAGCTATTTTGATAGCCCTAGGTGATTGAAGCCCGAAACTGTATGAGACTGAATACTGGCTGAATTCACATTTCTGTTGTAAAAAGAGAAACATTGTGCAGAAGTATTATTTGCTGTTATGCGTGTTTGTCCGAAGCTGCAGTTGCTGTGTGACGCCTGTTCAAAAAAAAAAAAACCTGGACACGCTCCGAGAAAAGGTCGTTAAAATCATTTTCTTATTTTCGTTTTCGAAACTTGTGTTGGTTGATTCGTACTTGATTCGTGCAATAGATTTTCGAACATAAAGTGACAGTCGACACGGTCACGGTTTTAGACTAGAGAGGAGAAGGGATGGGAAAAGATCTGGGCACAGTTTTTCCAGAACTTTGTGCCAAGTTAAAGCGGTGTCGAGCTGTTTTAATGAATTTTTTTAGATGTATTATGGTGCCCGAACCCGTATGACTTTGAACAGTGACCGCGAACATTTAGTTAAAATGAGTGCTGTCTGTCACTGTCTTTAATCACTTCTGTGTATGAAATGTAAACTGATATTTCCTACTGACACACTACAGCAAAAGATATAAATAACTGGCCTAAACCCCTTTTTTGGGGTGAAAATACTAATGTGCCTAAGACTGTAGGCTACTTTACAAATGACATTGTTGCTACTTTATAAAGAACGAGCTATACAGTCATACACAGAAGTGATTAAAGACAGTGACAGACAGCACTCATTTTAACTAAACGTTCATATGTGTTAAGAGGTGTGATGAGTGGTGAATGCAGCGAAACATTAGAGTAGATGGGAAACCAACTGCTCCCTCTTGACCTTTTGTAAACAGTATTTATGACAAAGAACTGCACAGATATATTCTAACAATCTATCGATAAACACACACCTTGTGTCCTCTGTTTGTATTTGAGTCCGCTCGTGCTGCTCCGCGCGGTCTGGATTAAAGAGCGCGCTGAAAGACAGAGAGAAGACAGATCTGCCACCGTTTTCATATGGCATTTAAGTAGACTGACTCTGAGGCGATTGCAAATTTGTGTACAGTTTATGAAGCCCCACTAAAAAAAGCCTAGCGACGCCCATGCTTCGTGTGTACATTTCGGAGAACCAAGACAAATATTTCAATCGATTGCTCAGGCATTTAAGAGGCACCAAAATGAAGCACCGAAATCTGCGTGCTGATTCAGTTCGGTGCATACCGGTTCAATAGGTACCGGTGCCATATTGGTACCGGGTTTCGGTACCCAACCCTAGGAAACTGTGATACATAGTTTTTGTCAGAATTCTTTGAATAGACAGATCTAAAGAGCAGATTTTCTTAAAATACTTGCTGAATGAAAATATTACTTCAAATCTTACTTTATTTTTTATTTATATTAAGGTAACGGAACAAAAATAGTTTTGACAGTAAATGTTGTCAGTTTTTAAGAAAGACACATGATAGTGTCTACAAATGCTGCTTTTGCTGCAGGAATGTTGACTACCTCAGTAACCCTTGTGTCAGTCAGAGACAGAGAGGGAACGCTGCCTAATAATGAGTGACACACAATCAATGTGACTCTTCAGACAGACCTGTGCACTGCGGTGTAAGTGTGCGATATATTTCCACTGATTTATAGGCGAGACATTGGCAGGCAGCTCTTCTCAGTGTCACTGATTTGGCCGACATCTCTCCTCTGAGATCTCAGCTGATCTTCAAGCCTTGTGTTGTGAGGGCCGAGATATCATCAGATTGAGGAATGTGTGCTCAATCCAAAAAACGACTGGAGAATGTGGGGTTCTGGAAGCAGGTTGGGTCAGAAGATTTGTTTTTTTTTTATGTATCGGGGGCAGGGCTGTTTTTGAAAATGTTTCTTTTTTAATATGACTTTCAATTTCAGTTTCATCTATTTTCAATTCTAAAGTTTTGGCCACCTAAATTATTATTATTATTATTTTTATCTTTAGTTTTAGTGGTTGTTTCTAGATTTACTTTCTCTATTTTTATTTTTTATATATATAATATATATTATAATGATATTTTCTTGTGTAAAATACTATGCATATTTTATTACACAAGATCATTTTTTTCAGTACAGTTTCTGTGTCTTTATGTCTTAGTGTAAGTTTATAGCTTAAGATTACTTAATTTTCACTTACTCTTTGTAGTGCTAGATTTCTTTTTCCTAGTTTTTGTAACAGTTTTATTTATCAGTAATAACTCTGATCAAGAGTTGTGGGCCTTGTGGTCAGGAAGTGATTTTATCTTTTGAGGTAAGTCTGTCAGTGTTTTCAGCTTTGCTTCCTTGTCTCCTCTAAGAGTTACAGCATGCAAATCCAAACACAATATTTGTTTACACAGCACCAGTGCTTTTGCTTTGCATTCTGCTTGATTAGTAAGCACACATACTGAGGGGTTAATTGTTATCATTGGGATTCTATAGGAACACACTAAGATCTGCTTTCTTAACAGTACAGTATAGGTTTAATCTTGTTAAATATGCTTATGCACTACTGACCATCTCCAAAGGTTTCTTGCCCAGGGGAGAGCAGCTAGCAATAAAGGTAAGTTTGATAGAAGTGTCCAACACTTCCTTTGTCCCATACTGCCACATGCACAGTGCTTCAATCAATCTAATCATGGCCTTTAAAATGATTGGCTTATCAATGTGCTGGCCTTTCCTAATTTGCCATCCCTTTGCGGGAGAATACAAGGATTGCTTTGGGTAAAGCAGCAGGCAGATCCACTCTTGTCATCCCTCATTCAGTGTTTAAACTCATCTGTGACTGTTTGGTGTTGTGCAAACCTAAAGGAGGACTGCAGAGATCTGTTCTTCCCCCGAGGGGTTCGGGGAAGTGCTGTCTCGCAACCAAATGCTCCCGTGGCAGTGTTTCCATCGAAACTGCCTGTCATGACTGAGCCATGATTCACCAGGGCTTTAATTCATCAAGGACAAGAATAAAAAGATGTAAATAATAAGGAAGGAAACATCCAGTGTGTGCGCAGCTCTTGCTCTAAGGCCCAGAGAACTCTAAAACTTAGTGACTGCTCTGAACTTTTCAGAGCTGTACGTCACGTCATATTTCCTAACAGCATCAGCTGTAAAGCTCGAGGCAAAACAGAAAAATGAAAGAATGTTGAAAACTACATTTTACTGTTTAATGGAAAAACAGTTGCCATAAAATTGTATTATGTATGAGATATTTTAAATCAGATCATTTTTGATAAAATGATTGATGTACTTTTTTTTTTATTTTGTTCTTTTTATAATCTAAAGTACCTTTTATTTTTTGATTGTTTCTGTATTTGAAATACTACTGCTAATAATCTAAAGTATCTTTATACATCTCGATGAATATAATTTAAAAAATCTCCCTTTATTTTACACATCTGAAAACATATAGTTTAACATTTATTTTAGATATTTATAAATATAAAAATCCTATTTCTGAAGTGTATACACCGCATTAATAATTCAAATTTAGGTTAGACCGTTTTGATAGCCCACTTTAGATATTCTAGAAATAAATTTGCTACTACATGTCAAAGGAAATTTCATTCATTTGGAACTATATGTCTACTAACTCTTGAGTAGACTGTTTGGTCAGGTTTAGGGTTAGAAAATAAGTTGACATACATTTGCAAAGTTTCTCATATGTTGTATTTTGTGGACCCATCAAAATAAAGTGTTAGAAGATATTAAGCACACCGTTTACTAATACTCTAATGACTGCTAGTTGTATGTAGTTACTTACTGTTAGTAGATTGTCTAAAGTGAACTGTCAAAATAAAGTGTTACCACAATTTATTATTAGGAGATTCATATTTTGATGCTCTTATCACACCGCTGTCAATCAAAAATCTCATATATGATATTCATTTTGCATAGAGGCCTAAAAATGTCTGCTTGGAAGTTTGATGTAAATGCTTGGCTTTTATTCTCAATGAGAACAGAGGTCAGATGACAACTGTCCCGGTCACTTCACAAGCTGCTTGCTGCTCCCTTAGTAATTATCTTAGTTTGATTTGGACATTAAAATCAAAGTGATCTGCTGAGAATCATCTCCATAATATCACTGCTGATTAAGGATTTCTCATCTATTTTCTCCAAAGTATGTTTGTCATTAAATGGTTTGTTCACCCAGAAAGCAAAATTATGTAATTAATAACTTACCCTCATGTTGTTTCAAACCCGTAAGACCTCCATTTATCTTTGGAACACAGTTTAAGATATTTTAGATTTAGTCCAAGAGCTCTCAGTCCCTCCATTGAAGCTGTGTGTACGCTATACTGTCCATGTCCAGAAAGGTAAGAAAAACATCATCAAAGTAGTCCATGTGACATCAGAAGGTCGGTTAGAATTTTTTGAAGCATCGAAAATACATTTTGGTCCAAAAATAGCAAAAACGACGACTTAATTCAGCATTGTCTCCTCTTCCGTGTCTGTTGTGAGAGAGCGTTCAAAACAAAGCAGTCTGGATATCCGGTTCGCGAACGAATCATTCAGTTCACCAAATCGAACTGAATCGTTTTAAACGGTTCGCATCTCTAATACGCATTAATCCACAAATGACTTAAGCTGTTAACTTTTTTAATGTGGCTGACACTCCCTCTGAGTTCAAACAAACCAATATCCCAGAGTAATGCATGCACTCAAACAGTACACTGACTGAACTGCTGTGTCATTTGCGATGATTGCCCTTGATTCAAGCCTTCGGTTTACCCGCGCTCATAACACTAGCACAGAATCACTTCAGAATCAATCACCAAAAGAATCAGTTCGGTTTAGACGCCCTGTGTGTCAGTCTGCTTCATACTGAATCACACATGCGCAGTATCATCAGCTCCTCGGTTCTCGAATTGGACGCGTCTGACAGAAACGGTTCTTGACTCGAGAACGAGTCAGTCTGTTGTTCGTTATCTGGCTCGGCTCGGTGTTCATCTTCAGTTCTCTCTTCACAGCAGTTCAGTCAGTGTACTGTTTGAGTACATGAATTACTCTGGGATATTGGTTTGTTTGAACTCAGAGGGAGTGTCAGCCACATTAAAAAAGTTAACAGCTTAAGTCATTTGTGGATTAATGCGTATTAGAGATGCGAACCGTTTAAAACGATTCAGTTCGATTTGGTGAACTGAATGATTCGTTCGTGAACCAGATATCCAGACTGCTTTGTTTTGAACGCTCTCTCACAACAGACACGGAAGAGAAGACAATGCTGAATAAAGTCAGCGTTTTTGCTATTTTTGGACCAAAATGTATTTTCGATGCTTCAAAAAATTCTAACTGACCCTCTGATGTCACATGGACTACTTTGATGATGTTTTTCTTACCTTTCTGGACATGGACAGTATACTGTACACACAGCTTCAATGGAGGGACTGAGAGCTCTCGGACTAAATCTAAAATATCTTAAACTCTGTTCCGAAGATAAACGGAGGTCTTACTGGTTTGAAACAACATGAGGGTAAGTTATTAATTAAATAATTTTGCTATCTGGGTGAACTAACCCTTATTCTTTTGCTCTTGAAACAGGGATGACTTTGATCTCTGTGTTGTTGAATGATCCCATCAGAACCCATTATAAAAACTGTTTCTTCTAATTCTCATTCCCCATCTCTCAGGCTCGAAGCACTGATAATCTGGACAGTTCTGGGGAGTCTGGGACCCGATCGGTGGGAACCACAGCCAACTTGAAGGGGAAGATGAGTAAAAGGTGCGTGTCTCTCCATTAGGCTCTGTGAAATCTTTTTTCTTAAATTTTTTTTTATTAAGTCTCTGTATTTTATTTTAATTTTTAATTAAAGAAAAATGTATCAATTGTGTATCAATAAGATAGGTTGTATGATAGGTTTTTATTTTTTCTGAAATTGTGTTATCTTTTACATTTTCTGGTTTCATTTAATGCAAATCCTTTAAATAGGAGTCAAATGAAATTTGAACAGTTTCTTTGATTTCTTGGCAAACAATGTGCTGCACACATGTTTATTATGAAAAATCTTAAATTTTTGTTTTTTAAAAATTCTCTACAATTTTAAAATAATGTTTCAATGAGTGAGCTAGAGCAGCTCTAGGGATGAAATTCAAGTCCTCTCATAAGCTGGTAGACACTGAAAACACCACAAGCATCGCGTGTGCTTGAGATAGTGTTGTAGACCTGTATATTTCAAAAATATTTCATTTTTCAATAGCAGTGTATACCAGTCTGGTTGTGTACAAATTCCTTGACATTCCACATTACACAGTAAATTCCATATTTATGACTGGATTGATTCCACAATTCTGTCCTTGTTTTTTCGCATTGGAAATCATAGAGCTCTATTCCTAAGCACCTTTCTTAACTCAGGTGCCCACCTTGCAGGCCCTTGAATAGTAACCAGGACCCTCAAACTCAGGTGTAGACCAAGCAATCAAAATAAAGAATAAAATAGCCTTAAAGGTTTTAGACAAAAAAGATATTAACTATATTTAGGTTTGATATTTAAGGGATAGTTCACCCAAAAATAAAAATTTAATGTTTCTCTGCTTACCCCCAGGGCATTCAAGATGTAGGTGACTTTGTTTCTTCAGTAGAGCACAGACCAGGATTTTTAACTGAAACCGTTGCAATCTATCAGTCTTATAATGTAAGTGTATGGGAATCACTGTTAAAAGATACAATAATAAAAAAAAAACGTGACCATAGATTGATGTGTAAGGGAGGCTTCTACTTCTTCTTGCTTTATGGCAAATGGCAGACTTATAAGTGCATTACTGCCACCTATCTCTCAAATGGACCATTGACACTCCTTATTGAGATTGTATATATAGTGTAAATGGTCCACTTGAGAGATAGGTGGCAGTAATGCACTTATAAGTCTGTGCTCCGCCATAAAGCAAGAAGAAGAAGAAGACGCCTCACGCTCCTGCTGCTAAGAACGTGCTCAAGAGAGTTCTAACAGTTCGGACATTGTGTGAATCAGAGTTAAACAACGATATAAATACTGTTCAGTTTCTTGCACAGACCGATTGTTTTGTGTCTTTACACATCAGCGTATCATCACCAGCCGCAGGGTTTAATTTGGTTTTGTTTGTGTATGTTTTTGTTTTATTGTATACTTAGCTTTAATTCCCATCCACTTCCATTATAAGACCGCAACGGGTTGTGTAAAAAATCTTCGTCTGTGTTTTACTGAAGAAACAAAGTCACCTACATATTGGATGCCCTGGGGGTAAGCAGGTAAACATCACATTTTCATTTCTAGATGAACGATCCCTTTAATTAAGTGAAGGGCCGTTTTACTGTCAGCATTGTAGCTCAGGTTCACAAGCTCTGAACACACTCTAAAACAGGAAGAACTTGAGTTTCACTTCTGCATGAAATAACTGATAAGTAGATGCAAAGTTTCCCTGTGGTGTCCATGAGTAGCTTACTGAAAGCTGCCCTAGAGAGCTTCTACATTTGGTGGAATTTGAAAAAACAAACTAGAGCTGAAGAAAATGTGCATAGTACTGTCCTATGCAAAACTTGTGGGTGTTTGCCAGAGCCCTGAGAAGTCTTTAGGATATTTTTGTTTCATTTAATTGTTTTCCAGATAAAAATCCTAAGGCTGAGAAATAGTCATAGTGCTATTTGCTACAATGACTTATTTGATTAACCAAACAAGTTAAACATAGTTTGAAAGTTTTCTCTACTTGTAACTGATAAACATAGAGTATATGATGAGTTAACTCATTTCATATATTGATTGTGATTCCAGGCTTTCTGTTGTGAAAGGTCACTTCCCCAAGCTTGTTGACTGTGCCCACTTTCACTATGAAAATGTGGGCTTCGGTTCTATCGAGGTAAGATCTTGTCTAATTAAGAAGAAATTTGTTAGCTCTCCACTAAAGTGTTATAAAAATGGAAGTTTTTTATATCGCCCAGCCCTATAGGTCACATTTGTTTGCAAAATTGGTTTCATTTTCATTTACTTATTCAACTTTTTTATTTTGATTATTATTCATATTATTATTTTGCCCAAAAGATGGTGTTTTACATTAGGAGCACAATTATGATACCTAAAAATATTGCCTATGTTGGCATTAATACTTATTTATACCATACTTGGGAGTAAAAAAGATTATTTACCAGGAATGCAGAACCTGATTTAAAGCTATGACATTAATATTATTTTTTGTTCGTGTTTTAGTGATGTACATGTTCAGCTGTCAATATACATCACAGTTAGAGTTCGACATTTAGGGTAATTAGTAAAAAACAAGCAGATATCAGCATACAGGGGAAGTCGTGGTAAGGGGAAGTCGTGGCCTAATGGTTAGAGAGTCGGACTCCCAATCGAAAGGTTGTGAGTTCGAGTCCCGGGCCGGCAGGAATTGTGGGTGGGGGGAGTGCATGTACAGTTCTCTCTCCACCTTCAATACCACGACTTAGGTGCCCTTGAGCAAGGCACCGAACCCCCAACTGCTCCCCGGGCGCCGCAGCATAAATGGCTGCCCACTGCTCCGGGTGTGTGCTCACAGTGTGTGTGTGTGTTCACTGCTCTGTGTGTGTGCATTTTGGATGGGTTAAATACAGAGCACAAATTCTGAGTATGGGTCACCATACTTGGCTGAATGTCACTTCACTACAGACAGATCGACTCGGGATGATACAGTCGCTTGCTTTGTGACCTTCAGTAAAACACACACACACACACACACACATTCAGATACTGTTTGTGTGCTCTGACAGGGAAGAGGAAACAATTACTTACACAGATACACTGTAGTATGTCAGAGCTCTTCTCATATAAACTGCCAGCCACAAAGTGCTTTGTTTAAGCTTGTCTAAAATCGGTGATCCATTTAAGAAGGTTTACAGCCATAATGATAGACATTTATTCTCAAAATGTAATTCGGTGTCCCTGTGGCATTGTTTTGTGTTTTCGTGCTGCATTTTGTGTTTATTATGGCTGAGCTTTGTACACACACATCCACACATACACACACACACGAGAGCACCTGGAGCGCACTGACCGTACAACATGACTGGAGTGGGAGTCCATCTCATTAGTGTTTAAACCCCCTGAAGACAAAAATAAAAGACCTTTACGTGTTTTTTTTTTTACTCTTTTTTTTTTTTCTCTGCAGTTCCTCTGTTCTTTGTGCAATTGCTAATGCAATACAGTATTTCTTGGCCATGTACCATACTAGTACCATGGTTCTTTGAAATGCCATGGTACACTTCATGACTATGGTTATACATATTTAAATACTCTCCAGGGCTACATTTGTTTGATTGTTTACCATTTAAAATAAATGTTTTCTGTTTAAATACACACACACACACACACACATATATATATATATATATATTAGCAGTCATTCTTATGTCACATGATCCTTCAGAAATCATTGTAAGATTGATTTGCTACTGAAGAGATATTTAAGAATCAGAATGAGCTTTATTGCCAGGTATGTTCACACATACGAGGAATTTGTTTTCGTGACAGAGCTCCGCAGTGCAACATAACAGCGACAGAACAAAAAAACACAATAAGGAATAAAAAATACAAAAAAATACAAATAGGTGGGTAAGGATTGACAATATACAAATTGACAATGTATGGCAGGTATATTAAAAAGAGCATTTATGTATGTACATGTATATTATGTGGAAAAATTGTAACTGTACGCTAAGTATGTGTGTTTGGATAAATAAGTGTATGTCTATATAAATATAAATATAAGTAGTATAGTGTGTTCCATGTATGTACATGTATATTATGTGCAAAAGATTTACGTGTACGCTAAGTATGTGTGTTGGATAAAAAGTGTAGTGTATATAAATATAAATAGTGTAGTGTGTCCCACAGTTATTATCAGCTGTTCATAAGATGGATTGCCTGAGGGAAGAAACTGTTCCTGTGTCTGGTCGTTCTGGTGCTCAGTGCTCTGTAGCGTCGACCAGATGGCAAGAGTTCAAAGAGGGAGTGTGCTGGATGTGAGGGGTCCAGAGTGATTTTAACAGCCCTTTTTCTCACTCTGGATAAGTACAGTTCTTGAATAGATGGGAGGGTTGTACCGATAATTCGCTCAGCAGTCCGGACTACCCTCTGTAGTCTTCTGAGGTCCGATTTAGAAGCTGAGCTGAACCAGACAGTTACTGAAGTGCAGAGGATGGATTCGATGATGGTGGAGTAGAACTGTTTCAGCAGATCCTGTGGCAGGTTAAACTTCCTCAGCTGGCGAAGGAAGTACAACCTCTGCTGGGCCTTTTTCACAATGGAGTCAATGTGAATGTCCCACTTCAGGTCCTGAGAGATAGTGGTGCCCAGGAACCTGAATGACTCCACTGCAGTCACAGTGCTGTTCATGATGGTGAGTGGGGGGAGTGCAGGGGGGTTTCTCCTGAAGTCCACGATCATCTCCACACTGTTTTGAGCGTGTTAAGCTCCAGGTTGTTGAGACTGCACCAGACAGCCAGCTCTTTAACCTCCTGTCTGTAAGCAGACTCGTCACCGTCCTGAATGAGGCAGATGAGTGTGGTGTCATCTGCAAACTTCAGGAGCTTGACAGAGGGGTCCTTAGATGTGCAATCGTTAGTGTACAGGGAGAAGAGCAGTGGGGAGAGAACACAGCCCTGGGGAGCTCCGGTGCTGATTGTACGGGTGCTGGATGTGTATTTTCCCAGCCTCACTAGCTGCTGCCTGTCTGTCAGGAAGCTGTTGATCCACTGACAGACGGAGGTGGGCACGGAGAGCTGAGTTAGTTTGGGCAGGAGGAGGTTTGGGATGATCGTGTTGAAGGCAGAGCTGAAGTCCACAAACAGGATCCTCACATAGGTCCCCGGTCTGTCTAGGTGTTGCAGAACATAATGCAGTCCGATGTTTACTGCATCGTCCACAGACCTGTTTGCTCTGTAGGCAAACTGAAGAGGATCCAGCAAGGGTCCAGTGATGTCCTTCAGGTGGGCCAGCACCAGTTTTTCAAATGACTTCATGACTACAGACGTTAGAGCCACAGGCCTGTAGTCATTTAGTCCTGTAATTTTGGATTTCTTTGGGATGGGGATGATGGTGGAGCGTTTGAAGCATGAAGGGACTTCGCACAGCTCCAGCGATCTGTTGAAGATCTTTGTGAAGATGGGGGCCAGCTGGTCAGCACAGGATTTCAGACAGGCTGGTGTAACACAATCTGGGCCTGGTGCTTTTTTCCTTTTCTGCTTCCTGAAGACCTGGCGCACCGCATCCTCGCTGATCTGTATTGCAGGTGTGGGGGAGAGGGGGGATGCAGGAGGTGTGAATGGTGAGAGCGCTTGATTGGAGAGGTGTTCAGGGTGGGTTGCAGGAGTTGTGAGTGGTGTGAACAGTTGTTTGGAGAGGCATTCAGGGTTGGTTGCAGGAGTTGTGAATGGTGAGAGCGGTTGATTGGAGAGGTGATCAGGATGGGTTGCAGGAGCAACCCATTAGTATTATTAGTACCCACATATTAGTATTATCAGTGTTGTAAACAGTTATGCTGCTTTATATTTAATGTCTCCTTGCTAAATAAAAGCATTAATATCAAATTTTTGTATAAAACCTTAAGTAGCTTTTTATAAAAGTGACTTTTTACATCTCACGGATTACAGTAATTGTCTCACGGAGTACAGCATTTTGAATTATTGTGAAGGGATGTTTCCAGCTTCCCATAAACAGTCATGTGTTTGAAAGTAGCTGTATATCATAAAATTTGAATATCACGCAGTTTTTTTTTTTTATTTATCTGTCCAGACTAAAAGCGATATTAGAATCAATGCAATCCAGGACATGTTTTGGTGTTTCAACTCATTTCAAAATATCTGAAAAATTAAACTTGGTAAGTGCAAACGAATGCCTCTAGAAATTGGATTTACACCCTGTAAATATAAAATGCACAATCATGTTTGGACGCAGGTGCATGATAAATGTAACACCCATTGAGATGTACTTATCCAATAATAACTTGTCAGATCAGGATCAGTGAACACAAAACCAGCCTAATTTATGCAACCAATTGTTCTTCCAACATATCATGTGGCTATGGTGGAAATATGCAGTCTTAAATTATGATGCAAGACTTTACATGTTTGTTTATGTGTGCTTGAACTTCTTCGCACCTTCATGAATTAATGTCTGCTCTTTACACCTTCAGCTTCAGTTTGCCAATGAACAGAGCGATGCCAGCTGGACCTCGGGCAGTGCCAAAGATCTGGTTTTCCTCGTGCAGGTGTCCTGCCAGGTGAGTAGGCACACATGCCCCAGTCAGCGCTAATAATAAACACACAAAAAAAACACATGCCTGACCGTATCAAACGGGCTACACATCGTTTTGCATCATGCATTTTTCCTCTCTTCTGTTAACATGTAATTTGTTGACTCCCCCCTCCTCTCTCTGCCCCTCTTTCCCCAACTCTCTCTCTCTCATGTTGAAATCTAGGGTAAGACGTGGATGGTGCGGCGTACATACGAAGAGTTCCGGACACTGGACGCCCACCTACATCAGTGTATTTACGACCGCCGTTACTCGCAGCTTTTGGCCCTTCCTGCCCTATGCGAGATTGGAGACCGGCTGGAGGTGAGCTCAACATCGCTGGACACTAATGTTTTCTTTTTCTTATTTAGCTTCATCATAGCTAACGTTTTACCGCTGACTGAGTTCGCTGCTCTGTATTGAGGTCATCAGCCAGTTATGTAGGTTGGTGTCAGGACACTTAGGGACAGTGCTGAGAAGGAAAACACTTAATCTTTCATGTCACTATAATTATTATTATTTAAAAAAAAATCATTTATTATGAGATTAAATCTGGTAGATTCTAATTACCATTAGATACAAAAGTTTGGGTTCAGTACGATTTTGTAGTGTCTTTGAAATAAGTCTCTTATGCTGAGCAAGTTTATGTTTATTTGATCAAAAATATAGTATTGAGAAACAGTATTACAATAAAAAATAATTGTTTTCTGTTTTAAAATGTTAAAATGTCTTCTTTTTTTTTCTATGATGACAAAGCTGAACTTTAAGCAGTCATTACTCCAGTCTTCAGTGTCACATGATCCTACAGAAATAATTAAAATATTCTGATTTGTTGCTCAAGGAACCTTTTTTGAATGTTGAAAACTTAATAGTGCTTAATAGTTTTTATCAGAATTATTTTTCTTTGAATACAAAAGTTCAAAAGAACATTTGAAATCTAAATCTTTTAAAACAATTGTCTTAAATGAGCTAACACTTTTAATACATTTATTGCATCATTAATAAAAGTAAAGTATTTGTTTCTTTACTAAAAAATCTAACTGACCTGAATCTTATATAAAATATTTTCATTTATAAAATAAGTGAGACTTTCAGTTGAGCTTAATATGCATGTTGTTCACGCAGATCTTCACACCACTGCTGTCGGAATATCTGAACCGTCTCTCCATGATCGTGGACAATAAGCTGAACTGTGGGCCAGTTCTCACCTGGATGGAGGTGAGAGTCAAGCAGAGCAAAGATGAGAATGCAAACATATATTAGAGTAGATAAGAACTGCAATTTGGAAGCATGTCGAAATTAAACTTATTTAAAGGTATAGTTCACCCTCAAGACTTTCCAAACCTGTGTGTGTTTATTTCTTCTGTGGAATACAAAATATATTTTGAAGAATGTTGGAAACCAAACAACATTGGAGCCCATTGACTTCCAATGTATGGCCTGATGAAAACAGACATTTCTCAAAATATCTTCTTTTTGGAACAACATAAGCATGAAATTATGTGAAATTATAAATGTATCGCAAGCGATCCCAACACGCACACTTTTTTATAAAAAATGGCAGAATCTGTTTTAAAAAGATACTTTTCAGGAATTTTGCTTTGAGATTTTGGCTACCTAAAGTCATGCAATATTACAGCTAATGGATTTTCATGCTCTCTACAGATTGACAACCATGGCAACAGGTTCTTGCTGAAAGAAGAAGCATCTTTAAACGTCCCTGCCATCGCTGCTGCTCACGTCATCAAGCGATATACTGCTCAGGCTAGCGATGAGATCTCTATTGAGGTACTCAGACCACTTATTTTGTCCCCTTCCTTTTAAAACAGGACTTTGAGATGCGACATATGAAAGCTTTTTTCAAAGCTCCTTTCAGTGTTGTACATCAAACCACAGCATAAACTCCAAACTCTTCCAGAAGACCTTGTACCCAGTTTGAGTTCTCTCTTTTTCACTTCCTGTCCTTATTCTGCACATGCATGCACAGCCTGCCTGGTCCTGGGACACTGTTTCGTCCTCTCTCCTCTTCCTCCTCCGTCATGTCTATTCCTGTCCCCCTCCCTATACGCTGCTCCATATACAGCGACACTTTCTGGGCCAGAGAATGGGGTGACCCAAACTTAGAACACATTCAGGCCCCTTTTCTTTTTCTTTCTTTCTCTTTTTCTTTCTTTCTTTCTGTCCTTTGCATAGATATGACATCATTTTTTTAACTGTTCTAGCTAGCTAGCTTTAACTACATGGCGAGACCATAAAAACCTTCTAGAACTGCCTTATGACTTTGCTAATCACTTTAGAAAACCACTTAGTAATGCTGTATTTGTCTGTTTGTCTGTTAATTTTTTAGAATTAGGCAAGGCTTCAACCATTTATTTCGACAAACTTTTCCTTTTTGGTTTCTCTCTTGTTCTTTTTATCTTTTCTCTCATCTCGGGCTTAATGCTTTCTCTGGTCTCCACTGAGAGATGGGAGCTGATATTTTTTTTCCCTTCCTCTTTTTTTTTTTTTTTTTTAATTTGGGTCATATTTCAGCACGCAACAGTGCTTTTGAATAGAGATGTTAATCTGATTGTGCCTGGATGTTGTTGAGAATATATGAAGTGTTTTGTCTGCAGTGCACATACAGTAATTGAAGCTGCTGACGTGCTTGTGGTTGAAAAAATATGAACTCAATCATCATGCTCTATGCTAATATACTTTTATGAAGAGTTTTTGATGGTTTCAATGCACAATTAATTTGTATGTTTGTTTGTGTGTGTGTGTGTGTGTGTGTGTGTGCGCGCGTGCGTGTGTGCATGCGCACACGTCTGTTTGCATGCTAATCGCTTGCATGTGTTTTTGTTCACCAAGGTTGGTGATATTTTGTCAGTGATTGACATGCCACCCAAAGAGGACACCACATGGTGGAGAGGAAAGCATGGATTCCAGGTACCGGTTCCAGGTTCCAGGATCTGAATTGGGCAATATTCAGTAACACTGTAAACACTGAGCCTAGCTTTCCCCTCTTTTTCTTCAGGTTGGCTTCTTTCCCAGTGAATGTGTGAAGTTAATCAATGAGAAGTTGCCACAGTCGGTCAGCGCTCCTGTCAGTAAGCAAGGTACCATGCACGTGGTCTTCTTCAGTATCCAGAGATCAGGATAGTTCGGAAGTTGAAATGCCTTTAAGAATCTCTATAACAAAACTGATTGAGAAATGTACTTTGAACTCTTCTTGCTGGTTTATCAGTGCTTCAGTATGCATCATTTGGTTGTTCATCTTTATTGGCTTTTTCAGAGGTGGATGCTTTAGGCTCCAAACCTGGCGTTAACAACACGACTGAGCCTTCCTCTCCAACGTCAGGTATCACTAAATGTTTTTTTTTTTTTTTTACTTTTCAGAAGTTGCAATTAGGGCTGGGCATACTATTAAAGTGACAATGAAACCACAGTCAAATCTTTTCTTCTCTAGTGTGACACAGCCGAGTGCAGCAGTATATCGAAAAAGATAAACATGTAGGACAGATATGTGATTCTGTGCATCAGTTGTTGATTAGATTGTACTCAAATGTGGAACCAGATGAGGCCAAACTTGCAGGAGCAGGTTTTAAAGTGATCATGATGCGATTAAGAGTTAAGAGTCAACCTCCGCCCAAATGTTCACATAAAAAAGAAGGCATAACTTTTACTCTTGCTGTTGCAACCACCGCCATGTTGTGGAGGAGATGCTGTGTGTTTTGTTTTGAAAGTGAAACTACTTTGTTTGGCCTTCCAAAAGAGGACATAACTAGAAATCGATGGTTAAGTTGTATTTACAACACTGTTCCGGAACAGTTCATCCCAGATGTGTTCAGATGTGTGCAGTGCATTTTACGGAGGAAGAGGACTGTTTCCTGTGAGATTAGCCTACAATGCCAGTGTCTGTTTCTATAAAGTGGGACAGTTCCAACTTTACAAGGACAGTCTGGCGCTTCTGACTCACAGTCTGTAAGTATGTTTTCATATTTATAGGATTTGCCACTGATGATTTAAACGTGAGTTTTGTGCAGTGTAGAGCAGCCCTTTTTGTTTCTCCGAACACAAATGCAGACATGGTTTTATGTTTACACAGCACGATGCGAAATGCATAAAATGATAGTGTAAGTCATTATAATCAATAATTATGTCCTCACTGGATGCTACAAATGCCTCGTTTGTAATGGGTTCTATTGGTTTTGTCTTGTCGCGCCAGGACACTGCATCACAGTTTTGCTAAGGGGCGTAACATTTCCGCCACAAGCTTGAGGAATTCGGCCAAACACAACAAACTGGATATTTGCCCAATCAGAGCACACCTCGCTTTTCAGAACGATGAACTTTGTTAAAATCTACGCATTTCAGAAAGGCGGGGCATAGAGGAGCAACAGTAATGTACATTATGTGGAAAATGTGTTTTTTTGTAACCTTAAACAGCATAAGCACATTGCATTACACCAAATACACAAAATAATGTTCTTTTTAGCAACATCATATGACCCCTTTAAGCATCAGGTTAGCTGATTGAAGTCCTGAATACACAGATACTCCGCTTATATAACACTGGTAATGCACCACAAGACATTTCAGGTGTTTTATTTCAAGACATTTTTGAATGTCTGTGTGGCTGTCTGCTGCATTCAGCACAACGCCTCTACTAATAGTGAAGCTGAACATTTAACTATATTAAAAATAATGACGCTATCACCGCTACTGAAAAATGTCCACAGCTCTTAAATTGTGAAACTGTTTTATCAAGTCATATGTTTTGTGCACGAGTTTGTGCAAGTGAGGGTCTGTAAGTGTGTGCATAAGTTAAAAAGAGAGTGAGAGCATGCATTCCATAGATAACAAAGGAAATTGTCATATTTATTTCAATGCCTTTGTGGTTTTTAGTTCTTTCGCTGTGGTAGGCTGCAAGTGTCTTTGAAATAACTAAAATAATTTGGTTAAGTATACTGTGTGCATATTGAACTGTACTGCGGTGAAGAAACTACTAAAACTAGTTTAGCTGTGCATTTACTGAAAAATATTGCCAAACAATCAGAATCAAGCATAAACCAGTAATGAAATATTTGAATTTAAAATAACTCTTTTTATTTGAATATATTCAAGTGTAGTTTATTTCTTTTCAACATCATTACTCTAGTCTACAGTGTCACATGGTACTTCAGAAATCATTTCTTTAGAAATTACATGTATTGCTGACCCCAAACTATTAACACCAATTCTTGAAAAACCTTAATCGATCAACCACTAATCATGAATAGCTGATATATCCCAGCCCTAATTGTTTTTTCTTAGAAAAACATGCTTTGGTTACTTGATGTTCTAGTGCCAATGATATTAGCATGGCTGCTGTTCACAAGGTTATTTTAAGGCCTTGAAAGACACTGTAGTCAAAACAAATGTGTATTTAAGATTTTTAGGTTGTTGTTTAGTCTGCTAAACATGACAGCAGCATCTTCTAATGAAGTGCTTTAATGGTAAATGTATTCGATGCATTTGATGTTTCTGTCGATTGTGTTCCCTATTTTTTTCTCTCAGTTCTTCATCCTTGGTTCTTAAGCCTGGCTGGTAACAACTTCAATGGATTTACCTAAACTAACATTTCTGTATCTGCCTTTTTCTAACGCCTTCCATCCTTTGAGACAAGCATTTGTAACACAGATTGTGGTTGTTTATACAGCAGGCAGAGGGAGTGTGGGAGGTTCGGAGAGGATGATATTATAGCTTGGGTGTTGGAGGTTGGAGACACTGCAAAAATGCTCATGTGGCCATCATTCTGTAGCATCTGCTGAAGAATTACGGGCCTCTTGTATAAATGCGAATCTGTTGGTAGGCTTGCTGTGGGGATTGATTTTGCTTGAGCCTGATCCATGTTATATTGAATGTTTTAACACTGTGTCCTAACCAGACACGATGCGATAAGATTCCAGCAACAAACAGTGGAAATTACTAGGCGAAGGCAGTGGGAAGGAATGTCTGATTGTAGTTTCGCTTGTCACAGAACTTTCAGGAGATATCTTAATTTCTTAAAGTGCTGTTTGTTAGACTGCATTACTGACTTGCATAACCGACATGTTGATGTCTACACTACAGACTTTGAAGGGCCCCGTTTAACCTGTTTAGCTGTTTACTTATCCATCCATCTTCTTCCGCTTATCCGGGGCCGGGTCACGGGGGCAGCAGTCTAAGCAGAGAACCCCAGACTTCCCTCTCCCTAGACACTTCCTCCAGCTCTTCTGGGGGGACACCGAGGCGTTCCCAGGCCAGCCGGGAGACATAGTCTCTCCAGCGTGTCCTAGGTCTTCCCCGGGGTCTCCTCCCAGTGGGACGCGCCCGGAACACCTTCCCGGGAAGGCGTCCAGGAGGCATCCGGAACAGATGCCCGAGCCACCTCAGCTGACCCCTCTCGATGTGGAGGAGCAGCGGCTCTACTCTGAGCTCCTCCCGGGTGACTGAGCTTCTCACCCTATCTCTAAGGGATCGCCCAGCCACCCTGCGGAGAAAGCTCATTTCGGCCGCCTGTATCCGGGATCTTGTCCTTTCGGTCATGACCCAAAGCTCATGACCATAGGTGAGAGTAGGAACGTAGATTGACCGGTAAATCGAGAGCTTCGCCTTGCGGCTCAGCTCTTTCTTCACCACGACAGACCGGTACATCGACCGCATTACTGCAGAAGCTGCACCGATCCGTCTGTCAATCTCCCGTTCCATCCTTCCCTCACTCGTGAACAAGACCCCAAGATACTTAAACTCCTCCACTTGAGGCAGGAACTCTCCACCAACCTGAAGTGGGCAAGCCACCCTTTTCCGACTGAGGACCATGGCCTCGGATTTGGAGGTGCTGATTCTCATCCCAGCCGCTTCACACTCGGCTGCAAACCGTCCCAGTGCATACTGAAGGTCCTGGCTTGATGAAGCCAACACGACAACATCATCCGCAAAGAGCAGAGACGAAATCGTGTTGTCACCAAACCTGACCCCCTCCGGCCCCTGGCTGCGCCTAGAAATTCTGTCCATAAAAATCATGAACAGAACCGGCGACAAAGGGCAGCCCTGCCGGAGTCCAACACGCACCGGGAACAAGTCTGACTTACTGCTGGCAATACGAACCAAGCTCCTGCTCCGGTCGTACAGGGTAGCAGAGACCGGATAGCCCTTAGCAAAGGGCCCCGGACCCCATACTCCCGGAGCACCCTCCACAGGCCGCCGCGAGGGACACAGTCGAATGCCTTCTCCAAATCCACAAAGCACATGTGGACTGGTTGGGCAAACTCCCATGAACCCTCCAGCACCCCGTAGAGGGTATAGAGCTGGTCCAGTGTTCCACGGCCTGGACGAAAACCACACTGTTCCTCCTGAATCCGAGGTTCTACTATCGGCCGGATTCTCCTCTCCAGTACCCTGGCATAGACTTTCCCAGGGAGGCTGTTAACTTACATTTGTCTTATTCAGGTCATTGACCCTGGGGTTTGTGAAGTATCTATAGCAGTGGTTCTTAACCATGAGGTCACTAGGGGGCTTCAGCACACAAAATTATTTAAAATAAGACAAAACAGAGAATAAAAATGTCAGCAATATCAGATTTCTTTATGAAGTTCCTTACATTTTTCTTTAAGAACCGGGGTTTTAAAACCTGAATATAAGTGATTTTTTTTTTTCTAAATTATATCAGTTTTGTCATTTTAAACATTTTGAGTGTAAATTGCGATTTGTGAGTAACAAATTATTGTCAAAACCCTGTGATCACAAACTAGAAAAGTCATAAAAATTCAAAGGCAACAAAAAGTGTAAACCCTAATTTAAAGAAAATTGTTCTTAAAATGACAGAATTGAATTATTTAGTTATTTATAATTATTTATGTTAATATTACCATTCCTAGTTTCTCTAAAAAATAAAAAAGTTTATAAAAGCAGCTTTGAAATGTGATTTTAAAAAGTTGAGAACCACTGATCAATAGGTATATCACCTACTCAGAGTAACATGGGTTTTAGACCAATGGCTGATCTGCTCAAATGGAACTCAACCTGCTGGAGTTGTAAACCTCATAGATTAGAACACACTAATTGGCTTTTGGTGTGGTTTTCTTCTTTTGATGGGTCAGAGTGCTTATATGCAGTATTCATTTGTAGTTCAAGTCACCTGTTAGTGCTCTGCAAAGTTTGCAGGTTTCTGATAATTTGTTTATGAGATTATTTCGAATAATAGGGAGTGTATGAGACCAATCAGCCATCATATGAAATTTGTAGCATTTGTGTTGCAGTTTTCAGCCTAATATACCTCAGGAGTTGATACTAAGCCGTTTAGATATTTATAATCCCATTTATTTACATATTAAATGTCGAAAATGTCATAACTAAATGTTTATGGGGTTTTAAGTATATTGCATATATTTTATAATAATTTAAATGTAATAATATATATTTTACATAATTTCAATTGGATGGATATACTATATACACAGACACACACATATTATTTTATATTTGGTTATTATTGTATACTTAAACCCCCATCTGTGTGTACGTCAGCTGTATGTGCTTGCAAGTATCCCAAATGAACACATTTTGTGTATTTCTCAGATATTCCCTGCTGAGTGTGTAGGGAACAGTAAACAATTATGTGGTGTGTGTAATTTGTTCAGTCCATATTGTAATTTGCCTGATTAGCTCTGTGTCTCCCCCTTTTGGCAGTGTCTAAGAAACACGGCAAGCTGATGGGCTTCCTGCGCACCTTTATGAAGTCCAGACCCACCAAACAAAAGCTAAAACAGAGGGGAATCCTAAAAGAACGGGTGTTCGGCTGTGACCTTGGCGAGCATCTCCTCAATTCTGGCCAAGACGGTAAAAAAACAGAGTATTTTCTTAATGTTCTTTAAGATGGGAACATTGCAGAAGGTCTAATTTTGTGATATTTGTATGATCAAACTTTAGTGCCGCAGGTACTAAAGAGCTGCTCAGAGTTCATAGAGAAGCATGGTGTGGTCGATGGCATCTACAGACACTCTGGTGTGTCCTCCAACATACAGAAACTCAGGTAAGTCACTCCTTTATTCTGTGCACACTTCAAATGATCATTTATGTCAATGTCAATGTCAATGTCACCTTTATTTATATAGCGCTTTAAACAAAATACATTGCGTCAAAGCAACTGAACAACATTCATTAGGAAAACAGTGTCAATAATGCAAAAATGAGAGTTAAAGGCAGTTCATCATTGGATTCAGTTATGTCATCTCTGTTCAGTTAAATAGTGTCTGTGCAAGTACACGATATCGCTGTCAACGATATCGCTGTAGATGAAGTGTCCCCAACTAAGCAAGCCAGAGGCGACAGCGGCAAGGAACCGAAACTCCATCGGTGACAGAATGGAGAAAAAAACCTTGGGAGAAACCAGGCTCAGTTGGGGGGCCAGTTCTCCTCTGACCAGACGAAACCAGTAGTTCAATTCTAGACTGCAGCAAAGTCAGATTGTGCAGAAGAATCATCTGTTTCCTGTGGTCTTGTCCTGGTGCTCCTCTGAGACAAGGTCTTTACAGGGGATCTGTATCTGGGGCTCTAGTTGTCCTGGTCTCCGCTGTCTTTCAGGGATGTAGAGGTCCTTTCTAGGTGCTGATCCACCATCTGGTCTGGATACGTACTGGATCCGGGTGACTGCAGTGACCCTCTGATCTGGACACAGACTGGATCTGGTGGCCACGGTGACCTCGGAACAAGAGAGAAACAGACAAATATTAGCGTAGATGCCATTCTTCTAATGATGTAGCAAGTACATAGGTTGTTATGGGAAGTGTTTCCGGTTCCGGTTTACCTAATTAATGCAGCCTAAAAATCCTTTAATGGATTTGGATAATAAAAGCATATTAGTATGTTATGTGTATGCCAGGTTAAAGAGATGGGTCTTTAATCTAGATTTAAACTGCAAGAGTGTGTCTGCCTCCCGAACAATGGTAGGTAGGTTATTCCAGAGTTTGGGCGCCAAATAGGAAAAGGATCTGCCGCCTGCAGTTGATTTTGATATTCTAGGTATTATCAAATTGCCTGAGTTTTGAGAACGTAGCGGACGTAGAGGATTATAATGTAAAAGGAGCTCATTCAAATACTGAGGTGCTAAACCATTCAGGGCTTTATAAGTAATAAGCAATATTTTAAAATCTATGCGATGCTTGATAGGGAGCCAGTGCAGTGTTGACAGGACCGGGCTAATATGGTCATACTTCCTGGTTCTAGTAAGAACTCTTGCTGCTGCATTTTGGACTACCTGTAGTTTGTTTACTAAGCGTGCAGAACAACCACCCAATAAAGCATTACAATAATCTAACCTTGAGGTCATAAATGCATGGATTAACATTTCTGCATTTGACATTGAGAGCATAGGCCGTAATTTAGATATATTTTTGAGATGGAAAAATGCAGTTTTACAAATGCTAGAAACGTGGCTTTCTAAGGAAAGATTGCGATCAAGTAGCACACCTAGGTTCCTAACTGATGATGAAGAATTGACAGAGCAACCATCAAGTCTTAGACAGTGTTCCAGGTTATTACAAGCAGAGTTTTTAGGTCCTATAATTAACACCTCTGTTTTTTCAGAATTTAGCAGTAAGAAATTACTCGTCATCCAGTTTTTTATATCGACTATGCAATCCATTAGTTTTTCAAATTGGTGTGTTTCACCGGGCTGCGAAGAAATATAGAGCTGAGTATCATCAGCATAACAGTGAAAGCTAACACCATGTTTCCTGATGATATCTCCCAAGGGTAACATATAAAGCGTGAAGAGTAGCGGCCCTAGTACTGAGCCTTGAGGTACTCCATACTGCACTTGTGATCGATAGGATACATCTTCATTCACTGCTACGAACTGATGGCGGTCATATAAGTACGATTTAAACCATGCTAATGCACTTCCACTGATGCCAACAAAGTATTCAAGTCTATGCAAAAGAATGTTGTGGTCAATTGTGTCAAACGCAGCACTAAGATCCAATAAAACTAATAGAGAGATACACCCACGATCAGATGATAAGAGCAGATCATTTGTAACTCTAAGAAGAGCAGTCTCAGTACTATGATACGGTCTAAATCCTGACTGGAAATCCTCACATATACCATTTTTCTCTAAGAAGGAATATAATTGTGTGGATACCACCTTTTCTAGTATCTTGGACAGAAAAGGGAGATTCGAGATTGGTCTATAATTAACTAGTTCTTTGGGGTCAAGTTGTGGTTTTTTGGTGAGAGGCTTAATAACAGCCAGTTTGAAGGTTTTGGGGACATGTCCTAATGACAATGAGGAATTAATAATAGTCAGAAGAGGATCTATGACTTCTGGAAGCACCTCTTTCAGGAGCTTAGATGGTATAGGGTCTAACATACATGTTGTTGGTTTAGATGATTTAACAAGTTTATACAACTCTTCCTCTCCTATGGTAGAGAATGAGTGGAACTTCCTCATGGGGTCTATAGTGCACTGTCTGATGTGATACTGTAGCTGACGGCTGAATGGTTGCAATTTTATCTCTAATAGTATCGATTTTAGAAGTAAAGTAGTTCATAAAGTCATTACTGCTGTGGTGTTGGGAAATGTCAACACTTGTTGAGGCTTTATTTTTCGTTAATTTAGCCACTGTATTGAATAAATACCTGGGGTTATGTTTGTTTTCTTCTAAAAGAGAAGAAAAGTAATCGGATCTAGCAGTTTTTAATGCTTTTCTGTAGGATATGTTACTTTCCCGCCAAGCAATACGAAATACCTCTAGTTTTGTTTTCCTCCAGCTGCGCTCCATTTTTCGGGCTGCTCTCTTTAGGGTGCGAGTATGCTCATTATACCATGGTGTCAAACTGTTTTCCTTAACCTTCCTTAAGCGTAAAGGAGCAACTTTATTTAAAGTGCTAGAAAAGAGAGAGTCCATAGTTTCTGTTACATCATCAAGTTGTTCTGAGGTTTTGGATATGCTAAGGAATTTGGATACATCAGGAAGATAACTTAAAAAGCAGTCTTTTGTGTTAGAAGTGATGGTTCTTCCATACTTGTAACAAGAAGTAGAATTTACAATTTTGGCTATATGAATTTTGCAAAGAACTAAATAATGATCTGAGATATCATCACTTGGCTGAATAATTTCAACACCATCAACATCAATTCCATGTGACAGTATTAAATCTAGAGTATGATTTCGACAATGAGTAGGTCCTGAAACGTGTTGTCTAACACCAATAGAGTTCAGAATGTCTATAAATGCTGATCCCAATGCATCGTTTTCATTATCAACAAGGATATTAAAATCACCAACTATTAAAACTTTATCTGCAGCCAGAACTAACTCGGATGTAAAATCACCAAACTCTTTAATAAAGTCTGTATGGTGCCCTGGTGGCCTGTATACAGTAGCCAGTACAAACATAACAGGGGATTTATCATTAACATTTGTTTCTTTGGATAATGTTATATGAAGTACCATTACTTCAAACGAGTTATACTTGTAGCCTGCCCTCTGAGAAATCCTGAAAACGTTGTTATAAATTGAAGCAACACCTCCACCTTTGCCTTTTAGACGTGGCTCATGTTTATAACAGTAATATTTGGGGGTGGACTCATTTAAAATAATGTAATCATCAGGTTTTAGCCAGGTTTCTGTCAAACAGAGTACATCTATATTATGATCAGTGATCATATTATTTACAAAAAGTGTTTTCGTAGAAAGGGATCTGATATTCAATAAGCCAAGCTTTATCATTTGTTTATCCATATTGCTTCTGTTTTTTATTTGTTGAACCTCAATTAAATTGTTAATCTTAACTTGGTTTGGACGTTTTTTGTATTTTCTAGTTCGGGGAACAGACACAGTCTCTATAGTGTGATATCTAGGTGAAAGAGTCTCTATGTGCTGAGAATTAACTGACCTCTGTGACGGGAGGCAGCTAGCAGACGGTCGGTTTAGCCAGTCTGTCTGCTTCCTGACCTGGGCCCCAGTTAGTCAAGTATAAACACTAAGACTATTTGCCATATTTCTAGAGAGAAGAGTGGCGCCACCCCAGGAGGGATGAAGACCATCTCTTTTAAACAGGTCAGGTCTGCCCCAAAAGCTCGTCCAATTGTCTATGAAACCTATGTTATTCTGTGGGCACCACTTAGACATCCAGCCATTGAGTGATGACAATCTGCTATGCATCTCATCACCACGGTAAGCAGGGAGGGGACCAGAGCATATTACAGTGTCTGACATCGTGCTTGCAAGTTCACACACCTCTTTAATGTTATTTTTAGTGATCTCCGACTGGCGAAGTCGAACATCATTAGCGCCGGCATGAATAACAATCTTACTGTATTTACGTTTAGAATTAGCCAGCACTTTTAAATTTGCCAAGATGTCAGGCGCTCTGGCTCCCGGTAAACATTTGACTATGGTGGCTGGTGTCTCTATATTCACGTTCCGTACAATAGAATCACCAATAACTAGAGCACTTTCATCAGGTTTCTCAGTGGGTGCATCACTGAGTGGGGAGAACCTGTTTAATGTTTTGATCGGAACAGAAGAGCGGTGTTTTGACCCACGACTACGCTGCCTCACCGTCACCCAGTTGCCCTGCTGCTGGGGCTCTGTTTCCGGAACCGAACAATGTACAGGAATCCCTGAGCTAGACGCATCCAAAGCCGTATCTAGAGCCCTAACATTCTTAGTGTCCTCAATTAAAGTTTGGATGCGTGTCTCTAATTCTGAAATCTTCTCTGTCAGCCTAACTATTTCCCTACATTTATCACATGTGAATCCCTCATCAGCGACAGAGATAGATAAACTGTACATGTGGCAAGAGGTGCAAGAAACAATGATAGGAGAAGCCATTACTCACCGTGCTTGATGAAAATTCTTACTGCGGTTGTTTGATGAACTTGTGAAAAACTGGAGCGAGGGAGAGTATGTATGTACTATGTATTTATGTACTCCCTTTATATGCATGACCATGAATTCTGTTCTCATCCTGATCAGGCATGAGTTTGACAGTGAAAATGTTCCAGACCTGACGAAAGATGTGTACATGCAGGATATTCACTGCGTCGGCTCGCTGTGCAAGCTCTACTTTAGAGAGCTGCCCAATCCTCTGCTCACGTACCAACTCTATGACAAGTTTGCTGTAAGTAATTCTGGCTCTAGCATAAGTTATGTTTAAACCTTCTGTAAAATTAGGATTTCAAAAAAAATATTTTTACCGTGGTAAAATCATAGTATCGTAAATCCTTTCCTGACTTTTTTTATTATTATTTACATTGTGTGTTCTGTTGTTTTTGTTCATGTTAGAAGATGTTTTTTTTGTGTCAGTGTGTATCACAGATTTCACAGAAAGATTAAGCAGCACTATTTTCAAAATTGATAATCGTAAAAAATGTTTGTTTAGTAACAAATCAGCATATTAGAATGATTTCCGAAGGATCATGTGACACTGAAGACTGGAGAACTGATGCTGAAAATTCAGCTTTGCATCACAGCAATAAAATACATTTTAAGATTTAGATTTAGATTTTTTATTTTAATAATACTTCTCAAAATTTGTTTTGATCAAATTTCTCAGGATACTAAGTAAACTGTATTTTCCTGTCTGTCCAGGAATGCATGGGAGAGATGACGGAGGAAGAGAGAATGGTGAAAGTACATGATGTTATCCAGCAACTTCCTCCTCCTCACTACCGGTAACCCCAATACTCACTACTCATGGATCACAAGTAGCGTCATCTGTCATTGAAGGTGTGAGAGAAAGAGCAGTGATTTCTCACAATAAGTGATATCTTTGTGTTTGTCTCAGCACTTTGGAGTACCTCATCAAACACCTGGCTCATTTGGCCACCTGCAGTGGAGAGACGAACATGCACATTAAGAATCTGGCCATTGTCTGGGCCCCCAACCTGCTCCGGTAACCCTTAACATGGAATTTTAACTACATAGATATTGGTGACGCACAGTGTGTGGATAATATCCATTTCAGCCAGTGTTAACAATATTAAGGTGTATATTTTCATTTATGTTATTTTATTTTGTACATTTTTAGTTTTTTTATATATCACCATCAGCCTGATCAGGTTGATATTTGAGACCACAGATGAACATTCTGTCATCATTTACTCACCCTCAAGTTGTTCCAAAAGAAGATATTTTGAAAAGTGTTGGTAACCAATCAGTTGACGGTAGCCATTGAGTTTTTCCCATATAATGGAAGTCAATGACTACGGTTAACTCTTTGGTTACTAAGATTCTTTAAAAGATCTTCTTTTGTGCTCAGCAGATGGAGGGAACTCGTACAGGTTTGGAAAAACCTGAGGGTGAGTAAATGATAACAGAATTTTCACTTTTTGGTCATATCAGAAAAAGTGATATGAATGATCATTGATTATCAAGAAGCCAAAATATCAGTATGTTTTTACTGCTGAAAACACTTGTAAGAGACTTATATTCTGTCATCATTGATGTTTTCAGTGCAGATTAAGCATTTTTGTTGTGGGTTTTACTGGTACAGGCTCAGGGTTCAAATGAAAACACGATTATGAAGCAGAATCTGCTGTTGTTTTGTTTCAGATCCAAAGAAATTGAAGCAGTGGGCTTAAGCGGTGCTGATCCATTTAAAGAAGTGCGCATCCAGTCCGTGGTCGTGGAGTTTCTGCTCAGCAATGTGGAAGTACTGTTCAGTGACTCCTTCACTTCTGTTGGCCGTTTTAGTGCAGGTATGTTGAACCAACATATCTGTCTCTCTATGGATGTTCACATTCATCAGTAAATCACTCATTCAGTCCGGTGTATTCAAACAGCACTTTCATTAAACAGTCAGTGATGTTGGTTTTGTTCCAAAATCTAGTGAGCTGCATACTTAAGCAGTGTTGTAATGCATCATAGCCAAAAAGTAGCCATTTAAATTATGCTGCCTTCAAAGATACAGTACTTTTTTTTTTTTTTTGACAACAATGTTGTATCCGTCAAGAAGAAACCAATTCCATAATGTGACAAGCTCAGTGACAAACTCTGATGCTGCTTATGCAGGCAATACACAATATTTTGGAACAGAGCTGTCTGGTAAACCGATACAGTAGAATAGAGAATGTGTTTTAATAACTTCCTTAGCCATTCTTTGGTTTAAAGTGATATCTGATGCAACTTCCAGGCCTTAATTTCTCCAGTGTTTTCTTCCCTTCTGAGATGCAGCTGTTCTTGTTTTCATATTTAACAGTGATACGTGACTCCTACAACAAGGCCTGTGCACTGCTCTCTTTTCTTTTTCATCCCTTAAGATACAACATGAAATACCTATAATAATCAACAAGTTTTATATATTAGGGCTGGGTGATATAGTTAAATTATTACACTGTTTTGCAATGCAATTATAATATTTTGAATGTTTATTATATTTTTGTTGATATTTACACTTTAGATAGCCATGTTTTATGCACAATGAAGAATCATTCAAGCCAAACTGACACTGCTGCCATGTCAACTCATACTGTTTAAATAAAAAAATAAAATTAAAAAAATCTAGAAAGATGTTCTGAAAAAATACTCTAGTTAAAAAAAAAGAAAGAAATCTAGTTGAAATTATCAAGGCATGTTTTCCACAGTTTTGCACAAAATTAACTAAAATAATTAACAGTTAATCATTTTTATTTGTATCCATCAAATTTTTTACTTAAATATGTTTTATTAAAGCATTTTAAATTATGTAAAATGCCACATGGGGACTTCTGTGAATAACTCCAAACCAGTTTTTTTTTTTTTTTTTTTTTTATTTATCAAAAGTGATCAAAACACTTCTAAACTCTGTTGCAATTTAGTGAGTTGTAAATTTAGAAACCCTATTAAAATATCTAGAAAATTGCACATTGCAATACGATGGAGGTGAGGTTAAAATTAATTTCGTTTAGAATTATTGGAAATAAATGATAAATATTTAATATGTTTCCCAGCCCAGTTATTTTCACAGGTTAGTCACTTGTGATGAGCTTGGCTAACACAGCACAATGGAACATGTTTACAATGGCCTCATCCATGTGTAAGTGAGGCTTACTGAGAGCGAGCTGTGTGTTTCCATAGTGACAAGAGGGGCGGAGCACAAGATCTCACGCCAGCCCCGAACACGCCTGGTTAGTCTTCAGGAGGCAAGGGGGGAGTCCTGTTTGATTGACCCCTCTTATCTGGACCCAGAGCTACGACGCTTCTCTGTAATTTGAGGTCCAGACTGACCCTCTACAGTGGACTCTAAAATCACAATCTGTTCTTCCAGGACAAACCTGGTCAAGCCAGCTTAAAGGGCCATACAGACAGTACATATTGCTGAGTTAAAAACTCCCATGTATTGTTTTTGAAAAATCAGTAATACTTTGTACATAGACATCCATTAAAAAACTCAGGTGTGAATTCACTGTGTGAATAGCTCAGCTTGGAATATGGTATCTGGTTTGTTGCTATTCCAAGGTCTACCAGGTCAAAATCAGGGTCATCAGTTGTTTGACCAGCTGATCTACCATCTAAACCAGCTAATGACCATAATTGACCTGCTAGAAACCATGCAAATCTTATATCATATTTTTTTTTTCAAGCAGGGATCAAAAAGATACTATCACTGTTTACATTCATGAATAGATGGATCAAGAGTTTGGGCTCAGTAAGATTTTTATTTTTTTTATTTTAAGAAATTAATACTTTTATTCAAGGACACACTAAAGTGATCAAAAGTGACAGCAAAGACATTTATAAATTACATTTGCATAGGATTGCCATGTCATATAAATGCTGTCTTTTTTTCTTTTTTAAAAAAAAAAACAACTTTTTCCACATTGATGATAATATGAAATGTTTCTTGAGCTGTAAATCAGCAATGATTTCTAAAGGATCTTGTGACACTGGAGACTAGAATAATGATGCTAAAAATTCAGCTTTGCATAACAGGAATGTACTAAAATAGAAACAATATATAACAGTTGCACTGTTTGAACTGTATATTTGATCCAGTAAATGCAGTCTTGGTGAGCAAGAGTTCTTTCTCAAAAATCTTACCAAGCCCAAACTTTATAACCATTTGCTTTATATGCCATTTAGCTATGTCATTTTCCACATGGGTGGACTATTTTGAGAGCTGTTTTTGTCGAGGACTGCTATAAAGACATCTTTTGCCTATGTAAATGACATGTTAGAACTGTATACAGGTTGATACTATATAAGGCAATAAATACTTTTGTTGACATTTATTAATCTCTTTTAATCTTTTTATTACTTTTTTTGTATGAGAGAAAGTATTAATGTTAGGCTAAATGTTTACGGTTCATATGAATTGATCTTTTCATCTATATAAATTTGATTTCATTAAGTAGGACATTGAGGAAAATCATTAGGTAACATGGGTAAATGGGATGGATGTTAAAGTAAAAATCTGAGCTATAGAGTGTCTGTTTGTGGACTACACTGTGAGACATTAACAGCAGGTAAAGTGTATTTTAGTTTTTTCTGTATGTCAGCTTATGTTTTTGTGTTAATCATAGTTTTCTTCTACAAATTAACCCCAAATATTGCTCTTGAGCAATCAGCTTTTAAATGTTATGCACAAGCGTTACAATCTTTCTTAAAATGCAAAAGCGTTATACTTTTGCAGGCTTTGTATTCAATTCATTTCTCTACTCATCTGATGTCCCAGACTTTACAGTCTTGCTGAGGCCCAAAAAAAGCTCTACGCAAGTACAAAGTACAAGCGTTCCTAGATATGCAAGCTCAAATTACAAACCATAATGCATGTTTTATTATGCACTGAATTCTCAAAAGAGAAACTAAAATGTGCATTACCTGACTTGACTCAGTATTGCATGTGCATTTGTTTACTTGCATAGGGTTCGTTTTTGGCCTCAACCACTTATGTTTATGTGAACTTCCAGTCTGTTGGCCAGCCCATATATTTTTTCTACAAAGCTTTTTACAGTATGGACTACTGAAGTTTAGGAGCTGATGTTTGCATTGTATCATGTTGAATCCTGTTCGTTGTCAATCGCTGTGTTCTTCGCTGCAGTATTGCATTTACTCGCTTTTGTGCTTTGGCTTAATGGATCTGAATCTGACTTTATTTTTTGGTTTGCCTCTTTCTGACTCCACAGCACGACAGTCTCTGACCAGACCCAAGTCATTTGTGTCCACCAGGCTTCTGTCTTTAGAGGAGGCGCAGGCTCGCACACAAGCTCCGCTTCTCCTTCAAGGGTCTCCTCACCACGCTATCAGCCAGTTTCACACTGTACTGGACCTGCCTGCCGACAAGTGGGTTTCTTTGAATAAATCAATGACTTTTGAAGGAATAGTTGAACAGAACTACGGATTAAATTCTTTTGATTCATGATGTTTTCATTCATGAGTTATTTTTAAAAATTAAGCGTTTGTGCTAAAGTAGATTTTTTTTTTTTAGAAGGAAAAGAGGGATGAAGGTCCGGAAGTCGGCAGGTGGGAGCTGGAAGACGTTTTTTGCCATAGGGAAACCTACAGCGGCAGGGCAACGCAAACCCACCAGGATCACCTCTTTGTTCCAGCCTGCTACCTCCCATGCAGGTATAAAAGATATCTCATCCATTTGTTTAGACCGTACTTCATTCTAAATAGATCTGAATGCTGATGTGAAAATGGCTCAGTTTTTAGTGCTGTATGTGTGCTTTAGGTTGCAGGGTGGACAGTGTGACACTCAGGTCAGCGAAGAGTGAAGAGTCCTTGTCATCTCAACACAGTGGAGCAGGTATGAGTATGAATGACATTTGGTAATACCGGGGAGCAATGTGATAAGATTTAAGACCTAATAGATTAGGACTCTAACATGTGAAAAAATACTTTTAAAAATGTAAGTTTAAAAAATATAGCTAATACTTTTTAATTATTATTGTACAGTTATAAAATTGTGTATGCGTACTGATCAAAGATTTGGTGTCGGTAAGATTTCTTTTGAAAGAAATATATTTTATATTTTATTTAGCAAGGATGCATTAAATTGATTAAAACTGACAGTAAATATTTAGCAAGGATAGCAATTGAACTTTCCACTCATCAAAGAGTTCTGCCACCTCAAAAATAATTTTTGAAACCGCACAACTGTTTTGAAAATTGTTAATAAAAATAAATGTTTCTTTTTAGCATCAAATCAGCATATTAGAATGATAATGTGAAGGACCATGTGACACTGAAAACAGGAGTAATTGCTGCTGAAAATTCAGCATTGCCATCACAGGAATAAATTACATTTTAAAATATATTAAAATAGAAAATATATATTTTTTTATTGCAATTATACTGTATTTATTGGTAAAATAAATGCAGCCGTGCTAAGTAATAGACTTTTTAAAATATTAAAAAATTCTTACTGACTTCAAACTTTTAATTATTATTATATATAATAAAATTCAGTATAGACATTTTTTTAATTATAAAATTTAAAATTAAGAGTCTTGTGTGATGCTCTGTTTTCTTCTCAGGTCAGGGAAAGATACAACGCTTACGAAGGCCGCGCTCCAGCAGTGATGGTCTCTCGCTGGCTACATCTGTTGATCCGCAGCTCCTTCCCCAGCGCTCCCCATCTAGAATCCATTCAAGCCGCTCTTATGACAGCCTGCTGCCTGAAGAAACCCGTGATGCTGATGAGGAGGAAAATGAAGATGAAGAGGATGAGGAGGGCGTGTACATGTTGCCTGATTTTTCCCAGGAACCATCTGCCTCATGGATGGCAGAAGATGTCATTGATTTTAGCCCCACCTTCCTGGAAGATGGGCCAATAGGGTTGGGGAGCGCTGCTGTCGATCCTAGCGGCAGGGAGTCTCCTCCTGCAGCCGCACCCCCTCCCTACCGCTGTCTGAGCCATCTAGCCCACACCCGGACTGGTAGCCAGCGCTCAATAACAGAAGATCCAGACTCCGTTCTCAATCAGTCAGAGGCTGCAGCCCGTCATAGTTTGATCCTGGCTGCAGCAGCTCCACCTCAGCAAGTGTTCTGTCAGCACAGGCCATCTGCAGTCACTAATGCTCCCACAAGCACAGCTCAGCAGGGCGAATCGAACCTAAGCCCTTCCCATAGCCAGACGCCAGCTCCAGCAACCTCTGCGCCCCCATCTCAGCCCCCTCAAGAGAGGCGTTCCTTTACACGTAAAGTGGTTCATGCACTTTCACCTAAAGCACCTAAATCCCCCCCTATGGACATCTCTGATCCGATCGCCATCAGTGTACCTGCCAAGGTGAATTTGAGCGTAACACTTTTTTCTTTTCTTTTTTTGGTAGAGGCACAAACAAAATATGGTGGTATTATTTGGACTAATACCTTTTAAAATAAAATCTATCTCTGTTTAGTGTGCAGAGAACTACAAGTAAATCATTTTAACTACTTTAAGGTTCTGGAAATGATTGGTGGACGAGCTGGAGAATTGCAACCTGGACTTCCAAATAGTGGACCACCTCAGCCACCCCAGATGATATCTATGCTACTGAGATCATGTGATTTTCAGCTCACGGAGAGCTGCCAGCAAGAGCTCAACAGTAAGTTGGGCCCTGTCACCAAAATCAAGGGTCCTAGTGAGTACACATTCTGATTATGGCCTAATGCGTTGGTTCCCAAACTTTTCAGACCGTCAGAAAACGTGATAATTTTCATTTGTAATTTTCCAACATATGCAGGTTTTTTTCAATTGCTATACATTTGCAATGAAATAACTTTCTATCATAAAAATATTTTTCCATGTACTGCAAGTTTGGGAACCTCTGGTTTAATGTCAGAAATAGTTAATTTGTTCAAGTGCCTATTTTGTCTTCCTTAACTCTCTCAAACCTTTTTTCAGCTATCTTGGGTCCCACTGGTGTTCCCCTTCCATCACAGCAGCCCCCTCCTCCTCCCCCCAAGAACCCTGCACGCCTCATGGCTCTAGCTCTTGCTGAAAGTGCCAACAAGGCACTGCGGCAAGGTGCCTCACCCCCATACCGCCCCCGTCAAAGTGGAACCTCCCCTGAGACAGACGTCCGCTTCCAGAGGTCCCTTTCTGCACATGCAGGTACTCTGCTATCTTCTGATCCTAATCAGATTTATTCCACGGTACGCCCCTTGTCTGTGTGGAAGACTGAGGGTGATGATGATGATAATGATGATGAGGGTGGAACTGTTGCTGAAAAGCCTGCAGACAAATCACATGGTACAGAGTCAAGGTCACCACCTGGGCGAGACACTGGGACACTCTCTTCTGACAGCTCAGTCTCTGACTCTGGGACATCCAATTCTGAGTTGTCAGCTGCCAGTTCCTCTGAAGACAATGAGCGAACACCAAGCCCCATTTACAGAAATGAAGAACCAACCACTCTGGCACAGCCCTCAAAATCCAGCCCACCCTCTTCCAGTGAAACCATCCCTTCTCAAAGAAAACCCCCAGCTTATGGAAGACAGTTTTCTGCTCCACAGCTTCAGCAGGAGAAATCCAGCGGCCAGTCCAAGCCCCCAGCCCAACCACACACTCAGCTTCTGCATTCTAAATCAGAGAGCTCTCCACTGGCCCAGGTACGAGCCTTCCAGCCCACTCGCCCTAAAGTGCCACCCAAGCCGCCTGATCTTGCTCCCTTGAGGGCTCCACTCTCTCAGACTGATCGGCATGATGACATGCGTCGCTCCTTGGATCCCACTCGCATTCGACGATTGGCGGGGACTCCACAAGGGAACACACCACTCTCCAGAGCGTTCTCTGAGCGTATCAGCAGTACCTCTGACATGCTGTCTCACTATCATGCAGCCAGGATGGCCAGCCAAGCTGCTCAGGTTGCACACCTTCCCATACAACAGCAACAGGCCCAGTCCACATTCGTCAGACCGGTTGTCCCCTCCTCTGAAGACCCTTCCAAGATGGAGAACTTCTACTACGAAATAGGTGCATCTGAGCATCCACCCAGCTATGCACGCCACAGCTATCAAAATATGAAGTTAGATCTGGAGGGAAACCTCCGTCTCACTGATCCAGCCAATCAAAGGCCTATTTCCAGAGGTTACCCCCCTCCCTACAACCACCAAGGACCTGGGGCTGGAAGGGCTCCCCAGCTTTGGTCGTCTGAGGCTACACGAGTTTGGGCCGCAGCACACTCTCACTCTTTCTCCTTTTCCCATTCTCATTCTCACCATCGCTCTCAGGATGGATCATCAGGACATCCTCCCCAACCCCGTCCTCAGCGTCAGACATCGTCATCTGTCAGGGTGCCCCGCAGTGAAGTGTATCCCATACACCCATCCGTTGGAGTGGGCTCCGCTGCTGGCATGGTGCCTCTGTCTGTGCACCAACGTAGCTTGCATCGCCCCCAGCGTTCCCCTTCTGCAGACCATGCAGCCTCCCAGCTTCACCCCTACTTTGAAAATGGGAAGGTGTGTTACCGGTACTTTGAGGCTTCCAGACCGGAAGATTTGCCACTGAATCAGCATGCTGTATTAAACCCATCTCAGGCCTCACCAGTGGAAGGAATCTCAAAAGATCAGCCTGAACACATTTATGTCAACTACCCTTTCACAAACCCACCAGCACCTGGTGTTAATTCAAAGGGCTGGGCCACCACAGACCTCGACGAAAATGATCACCAAACATCTGAGACACTGGAACCACCTTCCAAGTCACCACCGGATGACAAACAGAAGCATTCAGAGCAAGAAAGTCACACGGCTGTTTTCGAGAACCCTAACCAGAATGATGTGTCCTCAGATTCCAAAGTGATCAATATAGCAGCGAGTGCATCCAATGCCATGCATTTCCGCAGTCGCTCAGATCCCCAAAGTACTAGCTCAGAGCCTGCTCATGTCATGAGTGGGAAGGAAATTGCCTCCTTGCTAATTGAAAAGCTTGCAGAGGATGAAAGGGAGGGTCCTTCTGTGCCATCCTCTTCATCCACTTCTCCGCATATTGAGCACCCTCCAAATCCCTATCCTAGTCAGCAGCAGCAACAAACTCCACCTGCATATAATATCTACACTCCAGGACCCTCTCGAGGGCGCTTTGAAGGTCAGGTGCTACCTAGAGAGGGATCAGGACCTTTCCAACGTCAAGACCCCTTGCGGAGATCTTCCGGAGGCCAGTACAGACAAGCTTTTGATGTCATGCCATCTGGCAACCAAGTCCTTAAGTTTTACAGAAGCCAAGACTTTATCCCAAGCGCCCAGGGAGAAAGCACAACTGCTAACCCTTATCCCCCAAGACCATATTATCAGGACCCCCCATACCCCAATTGGGGCCCTCAAGGCCTCCCAGACTCTTCCCACACATGCACTCCACCTACAGTGGCCTTCTCAAACTTAGCGCTTGGATCGACAAGAGTATATGGGCCTCAGACAGTGGCCAATCAGTTTAACCAGTACCCATACCAGTCAGGGCCAGTGCTTCCCCAGTATCCCAACACACCGCGACGAGATGTTGTCATGGATCCTTCTCTTCGACCTCCAGGGTTGCGGAACCAGAGAGGCTTAAACCGGCAGGGTAGCCTGCCGGGCCCCAACTGGACCATCCAAACTGAGGGCCAGACCCGTAGTTACTGCTAAAGAGCACAACTGCCACAAAAATCCTGTGTGTTTAGAGGATATGATGTAGACCGGTTATAAGCACTAGACTTTTGTTTCCTGTACAAGTTAACATGTTGTGAAACTAATTGTGTTAACCTCCTCAAAGGGAGACCGAATATACAGAAACAAAGTTAAAGGCAGGGTAGGTAAAAAATGTATAAAAAACTTTTTTTCCAAATTTGTTTAAACTTTATTTATATATCAATACATAATTAAAATGTAAGTACTCTGAAAAAGAAAGTATAAAAATCGAGTGTCTTTAGACCTCTCACGACTGTTTTAAAGACAGCTCATTTTTCCATTCACTCCACCCCCTCCCTTCTGGGCTCCTATAGATTATTTATCGTCTCTACTATGGCTCGCTAAGTAATGTTATGTTAGCTATATTACGCAGCTACGTGTGCTAATGACACATGCTTCATGAAAAAATAAACAAAAAAATATGTATGATCAAAATACAAAAAGAAAGATTTACCTGTCCAGCAGAAATAAAGCCATCAAGGAGTCACTTTTCAGCCCCTTGAGTTCCCTCAGTTCTCGCCATCGCTGGAAAGCCACGCCGATATTAACTTGCATTTTATTTCTTTGTTTATCCAAAGACTTTTTGTTCATTGCCTTTTCTTGTACTGTTACTGTCTTCCTTTTTTTTGCCTGGTTTGCCTTCACTAACTGCATAGGCCGGTACTGTGAATTTTGCTTGCTGTTTCTCTGCCATTGTTTTGGTATTCCTAGGATCCGTGCCTCTTGAATTCCTCAAATCAAACATGTGCGCGCAAGTGGACAGGTCATGTGTGGCAAAAGGGTGGTTGCCATGGTTGCAAGAGAGTGACAGTCGCCTAAGCCAATCCTATGTTTTGTTCCGAATGGAAATAATGAGCTGTGTTTAATACAGATTAAACGGTCTAGAGTCACTCGATTTTTATACTCTTTTTATCAGAGTACTTACATTTTAATTATGCATTGATATATATAGAAAGTTTAAACAAATTTGGAAGAAAGTTGTTTATACATTTTTTACCTACCCTGCCTTTAAGTGTGGTATGTCCTTTATAGTCTTTCTGTCTCAGAACGACCCCATTTCTGTCCTTCGATTAGTGTGTATTGGAGTGGAAAAAATATACGAGAATAAGACTTGAAGCAGAAAGGATTAAAGAAGTGAACCATAAAGTGGCTTAGATATGAAAACATTCCAGAACACACTGTGCTGTCCAGCAGAGGGAGTCAGAGGTACATAGCTGCTATTACTCTGACAGGACGTTGCTCAGTGGCTAATTTTTGTTTTTCTGCTTTGGGTTTTGTTTGGTTTTAGGTTATTTTTGACACTAAGTCATGCTGTACAGGGGCACAAGCTTGATATGTCTTTCTTCCTCCACAAAGTACGATATAAATAACCCCAAGAGATGCTGGTGGTTATATGAAACTTTGAGTATGGCTTTCTTTTTTTGGCAAAAATGTTGTATTATTTCCATTTTTATTTTTTTTTCCCTAAGTTATTGTAAGTTTTCATTGGAACGAGTTATTGTGAAAGTTTTATTTTGCCTTTCTTGAATTTGTTTCAAAGAATGTGAGGATTAGGATTTTTTTTTATTATTTCTTTTGTCTGTGTGAATTTGTGTGTGAATTATTGTGTCATTCGCAGGGTGTCTGACATTAAGCACATATAAAGTAACTGTAATTGCAGATTTTTTTGAGAGGGCGTGTAATTGAATGCACATACTTCTGTGTTGTACTGTTTTCTGCTCATTCTCAAAAATTGTGTCAGATGATTTGTGTATCAATATTAGCGTTCTAATCCAAAGCAAGTATTTCAGGTAGGTCATGTCACAGTGTGCCACTCCCAGACATCCCTGGGTTTCTGTGAAGGAGGAATCCCAACCTAGCAACACTGAATACCTGGTACTATTCACCACAAAACACTGAAAATTCCTCTAGGATAACTTTATCAGTTTAAAAGTCGTTTTTTTTCAGATACCTCTTTCCGGGGCTCAGTAATGTCCCGCTGTTTTTTACTCTAGTATCTTTCAGGTCATTAAAAATGTCCTGGATGTTCTTCCAAAATTAACCAGAGATGGAATCTCTAAAATTTGTTTAGTAATTGGTGCCTTCTCTTAAATAACTAAACATCTTTTAAATAATCCTTCATAATGAAATCAAAAATTGAAGAGCTAGATACAAACCCTGTCCCAAGCCCAGTTACCCCTATTAACATTTTCCCAAAGTTCCACACTATTAAGTTAAAAAAAAAAAAAAAAAAGTTTGTATGAATGAGTATATGACTCTGTGTGTTCGCATGTCTGTTATCTCTGTTGTTTAATACATATCTATGCAGTGAATAACCAAGGGGGATATGTTCCTGAAAAACACTAAATATTAAGGCTACCTATGTATGTTAGCAGACCTGTGAGTGTGTATATTTCAGTGAGAGAGGTCATGCATGTGGCTTTGAAGGTATATACATGTCCCACAATCTCCCTTTCAGCCTTTTGCACTTGGCGAAAGGCAGTTCATCCTATTTTGTAATATTTTCAAATATGTGAATTAAAACCTTGGACACCGTCAGTGACGAAACCTGTAGTTTGGTGATTATTTTTTTAACATAATATTTTTGTACACCGGTCAGACGAGATAGCTTAAGGATGGACATTATTAAAGTATTACAGGAAATCTCCTTGGAATGCAGGAAGTTTGAAAAAAATTAATATTTTTCATAGCTTATTATACAAATTGCAGTGTTTAAAAAATAATTAACATTGCTAAGTAGCATTGTGATGACATTTACTTAATTGAACAATCTTCCTGTTGATGAGGCAAACCTGGACTAATGTCCTGAGATAAAAATTATGCATTTGCTATGAAGTATTTCTTCTAGGTTTTGTGTTATTTTGAGATGATTTTAAATCACAGGGCTTGCAGCACTGCAGTCTCCACCCTCCGAGATGGGAGTCTTAATTTTGTGCGTGTAAACAGTAATATGAGAGAAGTTGAGGTCTTTCCTAGCTGGATATCCTGCAAAACCAGTCTGTTTCTGAGTATCAGGAGACACTCCCAGTTGAGTATAAATTAAGGAAGACATACACAAGCTAACTTGCCCTTCTCTGTTCTCTGCATGTACAAACTCTATTGGCATTAGATAATTAGCTTGAGCTGTAACTGTTTGGGTGGTTCAGGGACTGGAGAGCTGCCAGGCTTTTGTTCTCTTTTCTCATTCTCGCTTTCTAAAGGATTGTTTATTTCCCAGGGCTTGTACCAGCATGCAGCCTGCCACAGGTTTTTTCATTATTTTTCTTCATCAGCGGTCAGTGAGTGACACATGAAGAGTCATCCGCACAGTCACATGTTTATTTGATAAACAGAAACATTGTCAAGTAAGTTTTAAATACAAATGTGCAGCAAAGGATCTTACAAAACAAATGTCCTGTTCATTGGTATTAAGACATTTTAAAGCAAATTTTATATTAAATATTCATGTAAGAAGAAATACAAGTGTAGACTTTGGCATAAAAAAATCATATAATCAAAGAACCGATTTGATCAGTATTGTTAATAAAAATGAAAAATAACCCCAGAAAAAAAAACCATCCATAATAAAACGTAATATGAAAGCCATACTTGAAGTTACTTAGTCAAGTAAATTTTTCCTTAACATACTGAGGAAAAACTTACAATCACTATCTGTAAATTATAACAAAAAATGCTTTTGTTCAAGATTAATTTGTACTAAACCTGGAACATTCTTTTTGTGTTAATTAGAGGTCAATTTATAGGACGTCATAAAAACAATTGTATGATAATTATACAAGAATGGACGTAAATTGTCATATCAATTATACATGTGCAATCTGCAATCATCTGTTGTTCTGTGACGGCAAGAGTGGAAACATCTGGGCTGTTGGCAGACGTATCATGCGGAGTCCGTAGTTATTCCAGCTGCATGAAGTAGATCATAGTGATCACTAATGTGAAAAACTGTTGGAGAGAAGTGCATCAGAATAGTGAATATATCTAGTAATGTGCAATTACATTTTTATTATATAATAGAACTGTAAAAAAAAAAAAATAATACTTATAACAATATTAATATAAATGCACATAAAAATTAGCTTTAAATGTCAATAATCAGAACATTTTTACATTCCCTCACTATTTTTGTACACATCCATCACACTACGTCTTGGTTGCACAATTCTGGTAAATTCTGGTTTTCAGCATTTTGTGGTGACCGTTTATTTATTTTTTTCTTCTCTTTTTCAAGCTTTTGAAGTAGTTATAACTTTGAAGATGTATCTGAAGACCATTTTGTTCCATCTAGATGTTTTAGACACAATAACTCATCCTGTGTGAATGTATAGAGGTAATTTAGAAAACATCTTGACTTACCACTAACATGAGAACTGAGAAACCGTACCAGCTCACAGCCCAGGTGTAACGGCTTAACACCGATTCAATATAGTTGAAGCAACCCTGAAGTATCAATAAAATACAAATAATTGATTAGGCCATGACAAATTGTTTATGTGAATAAGAAAAAAAAAGTAAAAACCATTTTTTACTCTCAAAATTATATATTAAATTATTTGCATTTAAAAATTATTTGTATTCAAATAATCCCTATCTGAACAGCCTAATATGTTTTGTGACACCATTTGAGAACTACGTTCTATGAAAACTAGCTCAAAGTAATTAGTTTGTTGCGGTCTCTTGACTACTGTACGTCAGGTGACATGTTACGAGACCTAAAGGTTAAGTTACCTTTGTGAATAAGGTGCTGGTCAGGCCAACCTTGCAGCCTGCTGGATCTTGCAACTCAAAAGTACTCAGTCTCTTGCAGCAGCTGAGGGGCCAGTTGTATGTAGGATATGTCTGTTTCAAGGTGGAGTTATACAGTATCCAGTCCTCAGGACTGTCTGCTCCACAGCACTCGACCTGGTGGAGGAGAAAGGTGCAGTTATTCAAACAAATTCAAAAAATACCAGTCACATGTACATCAGTTGAATTCTATATTAATCTATTAAATTGATGTGATGCGTGGAAACCAGAAGTGCACCTCACTTTTAGAATTCTATATGAATCCTAAAATCTTATCTATCTACTAATTACTATAGTAATAGTATAGTAAATTTTGTAACTGTATTATGTAGATTTTGTTTATATATATATATATAAATGTGGTTATAGTGGTTAAAAACAATCCTAATTCCCTCAGCACCCATTATATGGTAAAAAAATCACTGAAATTCCGTCTACTCAAGTCCTACTATTTATAAAACAGCAACCCATCAAGAAGATCTCTTGCAATCGTTATTCTCAAACTGGTTTGTCCTCTCACAAAGAAACAGGAAAGCTGTTGTGTCAAGTTGAAAATTAAGGTTTTTCTTTCCTAATATTAAGCAAGTGTATATCTTACATTTTAGCCACAAGCCTTGGACAGGTGTAAGCCAGTTGTGTTCGATAAAAGCCAAGAGGTCATCATTGGCGTTCAGCTTACCTGTTCCATCACTCTGTTCCATGTCTGTGTAATCTGCTTTCCCTGTGTGCTGTCTTGCCCATAATATTGAAGCATTTGTTTCTTTACAAAGTTACTGTTCCCAACCAGCTACAATAAAGAAAAGAGGATTTAAAAAATGAAGTAAAGACAAATTTAGAAAGAGAGAGCAGGAATGGGCCACGACTAGATTTGTCATTCTGTTTTACTTTTACAGTACAGGAGGCTGGTAACTGTACTCACATAATCCCGGTTGGTTGCTGCTGTGATGGCAGATGCGCATTCAAACAGAAAGATGATGAACATTATGATAAGGTACTGTAGGATGACAGTTGATGATAATTAGTTCAAAATTAAAGTAATTATTTATTTTAAACCTAAATTTGATTGTCTTGCTAAAGGTAATATTGAATAATAGTGATTTCATGTAAGATATGAGATATGACGTTGTATTCTATGAAAACTTACCACCAGCATGAGTGCACGGCTCCTTTTCAGGGCAGCAAAGATGCCAAAGATGCATGTGAGGAAGAAGGCAAAGCCTGTAAAAATGGCAATCCAGGCCGCAGCAAAGATGTCATCTTTTCCCGACACACCAGATATGGGGTAGAGTTTATACCCGTCCACTGCTACCCAAATGGCCACTGCGAATAATGCCAGTCCTGCTGCCTGGAAGGGGAAAATACATAAAGTAGAAAGTGACAACTTTTTTAATGTGTATATATCTATTGATTTAAAAAAAAAAAAGGGGAATATGTGACATTTCACAATTCACATAAACAATCGTTGTATTATTTTGTTTCAGACTTACAGCAGCGATTGCATTCAGAACAACAACTACAAACATCAAACATGTCACGGCTCCTGCTCCCATGGCTGTAGTGTGTTTTTCTGTCTGATATCGTCACACTTTGCTGAAGAAAAATAAAATAATGATCAGAATATCCAGATACTCACTCTTATTTATAAGGTAACGGCTTGATCTGTTGTCACTGGTTAGGCTAAAAATGTACCACTGATCAAAGCTGCCAAAAAGTTGTCAATTGAGAAAATCTGGAAATTATCACGGTGAATACAATTTCTGGTTAGACTTTAGTTCTTCGTCTAGTTAGAAAGTATTTGAGCATAGCTAGAATTATAAAATCAAGTATTTTCAATGTACAATGGTACAGTAAGTATCAAATACCATGGCAATTCCAAATTCATATAACATGCTATTTACTTAAGAGAATACTATGGTATTAATGACTAAAAAGCATTAACATAATTTTTTCAGACCATAAACTAATACAAATCTTAATGATAGGAAAGTTCGTAAACACTGATTATGTATATATATATATATATATATATATATATACATTACAAAAGATAATAAAGATAATAAATCCAAAAACAGGCAAAGCAAAGCAAAAACGCTGCTCGAAAAATAAACATATAGAAATCAGTAGCTGCTCAGGAGCCCACCTGTTCCAGTCTGAGATTGCACCTGCTTTCCCTCTACCTGCTTGTATTCCGTTCATTTACTTTTGTGGACACTTTTAATGACGTCAAACCTGTTTGTCATAGGGTTTTTTTTTTTTGTTTGTTTTTTTTGGTTTGATTATACAGGCCGCATGAGATGGGATGGGCGACTTCACTCCCTGTGTTTTCACTTCCAAGTACTTTAAGTTATTCCATGTGACATTTTATTGAAATTATTGCGAAATGAATCTAGCAGTGTCTGCATTAAAGAAACCAGTGACAGCTACCACTCCTATACCCAGAACACTTCAAATGACATGTGAACAAAGTTTGCAAATACTGCTACTCGGTATGAAGTGATACCTACAGTACATGGTTCTCTTTTGATAAAGAATATTTAATTTAATATAAAAAAAATAGTAGTCCAAGCCACTCAAAGTAGGATTTATATATAAAAAGTATTTATTAAGGCAAGTCTGTAGAGATCTACATACTATTACATCTAAACGTACAGTACTGGTTGCTCTTGTGTTAAGGGAGAAGTCCTGACCTCTGCTGGACACTGACACACCATATACAGCTGCATATAATGCTCATTGATAAACACCACATTATTTTCCTTATTATTTGTAGTCATGAGTAAGGTAAGCATCACTCTGACTGTTTCTCATACTTGGCATTCAACAAATCCAAGTCATCTAATGAACCAAAGCACAATTAAGACTTGATGATGATCTCATTTGACTTGGGCCAGTAAGAAACCATCCAGAAATGCAAATACTAAAAATACTCATGATACCTTAGTATCTATTTAACAATGTGCTAAAATGCTCTAAACACTTTGGCAACCACATAGCAATGTGCTTGAAAACACTTAATTAAAAAAACTTGGGTGGGAATCTTTGCATCGACAAGCATCACTCACAAATAAAAAAAATATATATATTTTTTAATCTACAATACTGAAAAAATACAGTTAATATTTAAATTTGGCCGTGAATTATAATATGTACATTTATAAAAACGTGTGGTGTGGATGTGAATTCTTCCTCTTCTGGAACTCAACTTTATGCTGGTTTTCAAACAAAATTCCTTTAGAATTTCACAAATGGAATAATTTATATATATTTAAAAAAAGAACTGTGGAGAATTAAGTACACCATGATGCTTAACAAACTTAAAACGCCCTGAGAACTGTTTACAATGCCATTTAGAAACCTTGTCAAACAAAGTGTTGTTGACTTTAGCACAGCTGACTGTCTCACAAACACACTCATCCAGGAGAACTTAAGGACAGAAGACGCACTTTTGCAGCTTATTTGTTGTTCAAAAACGGTGAGAGTTGATTATTGCGTATGTTCTGTTGGCTATATTTTATCTGCGAGCACTGTCAAATTCAGTCTATAGGCCTTTATACCATTGGTGTTAGCAGTAGGTAGCTAGTGACCTATATTATTAAATGTTTTTGTTTTGTTTTTTCGTTTCAGGGTACAACTGAAGATGGAAGAAAAACTTTCGGATGAAAAAGTGAAATGTATGCTCGCCCCTTGGAGGTTTTCCCTCAGGGCACCTGGATTTGAAAACAGACTGGTGACTGCTCTACAACTGTTTGAACGTTTCCCTTTAGATGTAGCTGTGACTGGAGGAACACCGGAGGCTAATGCTCAACTGGCTTCTGCAATCTGTGGGCCGGGTGAGGAAATCGAAGAGGAGGAATTGGAAACCGATAGTGAAGGTGATGAGGAGGAAGAAACAGATGAGGAAGATGAATCAGAAGACAGTGAAGAAGATGGAAGTGCAGATGAGGAACACGGTATAAAATCTAAGTTAAATCCTAATCACCACCGCAGTAGTAGTAGGAAACGTGTTCGGATAGCAGAGCATGCAGAATATATAGGGAGTGGTGTTCCTGATTTTGACTCTGCGATTTTACACCGTCACATCCCAAATGTTCGTGTGTGGACCGTCCAGGGCCATCCAACTTCAAATTCCATCATTAACCAGACCAACCAGCAGTATGACTCCACATGCTATGATGTTCTGGTGGTTCTCACTACAGAGCAGCACAAAGAGGACCACATGTGTCTCAAAATGGAATTGCATGGCAGAGATCAGCCTTTTTTTCTGGTTCAAGCTGAGCAGGACTGGGACGTGGTTGAGGAGAAGCCTACAGGGCCATGCATGACCTGTGCCTGGGAACGAATGAGAGCTCGCAAGCTGGAGTTGCAGAAGAGAAGTAAAGAAGTATTTGGAGAGACGGCTGATTCAGAAACAGACAGCCAGAATCTTTCAAATGCTTCCCAAGATCCAGAGTTAGTGAAGATGAAGGATATCGTCAAAGTGCTTGCTGAAGCCCTGCCTGAGCTTCGGAAGAAGGCTTTTAGTCAGTTTCTGGTGGCGATTACAAAGGAACTTCGGATTCCTAAATTACTGACTGATGACACACAGTAAGTCAATTTCATTGTGTTTTGAAATGCTTGATATTACCTTGTGACACAGACGTGATTTTCATTTGAACCTCACTGAAATATCAACTATGGCTGGTTACACATGTCTGAAATTTTGGGGTCAACATGTTTGTTGGTCAAGTTCTAACCCAGTCCCTAACATAATCCAAACCCAGTGAATGTAAAACATTTATAACACATTTATAAAAAAAAAATTGCTACATTTGCTTAACAGGTTTGTGGTTTCTACGGCTTTGCAGTCCAAGAAGATAAACCAGGATGATCTTGATCAGATCACCAAGCTCTCGCAGAACAGAGATCTCACAGACAATCCTTCCAAGCTTCAGGCCATCCTTGCAGCTTTCGATCACTTCTGGCTGGATATCGGTGTGCTGGGTGAGACAGGATGTGGCAGCTCCAGCTTGGTCAATGCCCTCTTGGGTCTGGAGAAAGGTGATGGACAAGCTTCCTCAACCGGTGCCACAGAAACAACTAAAGAGGCTGTGAAGTATCCCTACCCATCCCCCAATGTCCGCCTTTGGGACCTTCCTGGGCTTGGAAAAGTAGGTAATCTTAGCAGCCTGTCCTCTGCGTCCAGCTCTTCTGAAGCTCAGCGTATAACATCTGCACTCTCTTTGTGTGATGTATACATTCTGGTATCTCCTTTGAGGCTTAGATTGGGAGCCATACAGTTGTTGCAGCAAGCGTCATCCCTAGGTAAAGAATGTTATCTGGTGCTTACCATGGCAGACTTGATTGAGGAGCAGTCTATTGTGGAGGTGAGGCAATGGGCTGAAGAAGTCTTGGGTAAACTTGGTCTCCAGCAGAGTTTATTTCTGGTGTCTGCTCAACATCCAGAATCCTTGGATTTACCCAAGCTAAAGGAGACATTGAAGGCAGCCTTTCCAAGTCATAAGAAAGTCGCTCTTGCCAGATATGCAGCAAAGCAACTGGATGGTGATGTTTTCTGGAAAAGATCAGATTCTTGCAAATTTATGTAAATAGTTAAGTCTTTCGAGAATTTCAAAAGGTATTTTCTCACAATCAAGCATGTTTTATTAGGGAGGGATTTCTGTTTGTTTAACTACTCATCACTCTCCAAACATTTTTCATCCCTATATGAGATCCACCCTAGTCAGTGACTAAAAACTTGCATATGCATTTATTATTTTTCACTTTTTCAATTTTCAGTCTAACCATATCTTCCTGAATTATTTTATTTAACATGCTGGAAGGTCTCCCTCCTCTTTAGCCCGGAGGACACGGCGTCCGTGATTTCCAACAAGAATGTCAAATTTGGACTCGTCTGACCATAAAACACTATTCCACTTTAAATTAGTCCATTTTAAATGAGCCTTGGCCCACAGGACACGACGGCGCTTCTGGACCATGTTCACATATGGCTTCCTTTTTGCATGATAGAGCTTTAGTTGGCATCTGCTGATGGCACGGCGGATTGTGTTTACCGACAGTGGTTTCTGAAAGTATTCCTGGGCCCATTTAGTAATGTCATTGACACAATCATGCCGATGAGTGATGCAGTGTCGTCTGAGAGCCCGAAGACCACGGGCATCCAATAAAGGTCTCCGGCCTTGTCCCTTACGCACAGAGATTTCTCCAGTTTCTCTGAATCGTTTGATGATGTTATGCACTGTAGATGATGAGATTTGCAAAGCATTTGCAATTTGACGTTGAGGAACATTGTTTTTAAAGTTTTCCACAATTTTTTTACGCAGTCTTTCACAGATTGGAGAGCCTCTGCCCATCTTTACTTCTGAGAGACTCTGCTTCTCTAAGACAAAGCTTTTATAGCTAATCATGTTACAGACCTGATATCAATTAACTTAATTAATCACTAGATGTTCTCCCAGCTGAATCTTTTCAAAACTGCTTGCTTTTTTAGCCATTTGTTGCCCCCGTGCCAACTTTTTTGAGACCTGTAGCAGGCATTAAATTTTAAATGAGCTAATTAAGTGGATAAAAGTGTAAAATTTCTCAGTTTAAACATTTGCTACGTTATCTATGTTCTATTGTGAATAAAATATTGGCTCATGTGATTTGAAATTCCTCTAGTTTTCATTTTATTAAAATTTAAAAAACGTCCCAACTTTTCCGGAATTCGGGTTGTAGACACATTATTTAATTACATTTACTCATTTAACTTTTTTTATTTTGAATGATAACCTGCATGCTACCATATTTGCAAAACATGCAACATTGTGGTGAAAGTCTAAATATTGTAACTCATTGCAAGCTATGATAGTGAATGGCATTTTGTATTCTCTGTTAATGATACTGGTAGAATATATTCATATTTTCACGTGTTGCAACTTGATATTTACATTTTCTGATGCAATAAGTGATGTTTGCCCATGCAAAATCTGCAACCACAATGTTAGGGTGTTACTAGAGGTTGCTAGAGTGTTGTTGCTACTGTTTGTGGTTGCTAGGGTGGTCAGGGTGTTTGTTTATTGGCCACAATCAAAAGTCTCTGATATTTGGGTCTGTTTAGTCCATTTTATATTTAAGTTCAACTGCATATCTGTCACTTAGAAAAATAAAAATGCCTCTTTCTTTAATAAGCTGCATTATTTGATGTATCAATTATGTATGTAGCACAAATGGTGTGGGAAAATGTATGCTTAGATTTATACTTGGGGTTTGAGGTTTATTTTGACATAACAAAAACTTTCACTACCACAAGTACTCTACAAAGCCATTAAGAGTTTATATTAAGCAGGTGTGTCAGGACACAGGAACAGGTCTATTGGTTCCTAATGATGCATGAGTGAAATTAATCTGACATTCACATCTTCATGCCTGCCACTCATGCCATTTCATTTCTGTGATGGAAAACATGGAAGCTTCAGTCTCATTATTCACTCAACACCTCACCTGTTAACCACAGGACCCCACCCACCGATGCCTGGGGGTGAAGTCGTCTGTGAACGTTAGTTACTCCTCTTAGTGCGAGGAGGAGCCACGAACTACTTTCTCCAGAGCCGTTAGGCAGCACTAACATTCAAATTTCAACTCCCCCATCTTGAAAACATGACAAATTGGTTTAGAAATGCTCAGTGTTCCATGAAACGCTTGCACTGCTGATGAAAAGATGAATGGTGAATGAATATCGTGCAGCATTATTTGTGAGCATTTGATGATGATCACCTTGGGGACATTAACAGTAGCACCACACCATGTTTGTATGGATAATCATTGGGCCTTAAGTGTGAAAGACCACTAAATATGAAAGCTGAATGAGCAAGAGTCAAGCAGTCATCTGTCAGCTGTGGACCTGTATGCAAACAACATGAACCTTGTAAGTAATGGATTGTCAGTGCAGTGTTACTTGATGCCAAAGATGATGGGGAAAGTGAGAAGAAGAGTTCAGGAGATGAGAAACCCAAACACTATGTTGTCTTCAGTAGATCTGAGTTACAACGAGAGCACACGACTGGCTATGGATGCTCTCTTGGATAGAGGGAATGATGGATACCAGGAAGTGCTGAACAAAGAGAATGAAGCAAACTTTAATCATCTTAAACAACATTAAAACACCTCTCCGGTTCTCCAACAGTTTCTTCTGAGACATACTTTCCTGCGGTCACAGAGAGTGAGCCTCCAGTTCTTGACTACGGCTGGCCGGTGGCTGACTGGAGTTACTATCTGCAAGGGTTTCCCAGTGTGGAAGTGTTCTTCCACTCAATGAAATCATTTCCCATGAAAGACATGCTTCGGGAACTCATCAGGCAAGCAACTAAAGTAAGAACCTGTCATTTGTTAGTAACATTTTTGAATTGTGTACTGCCATTATTTTTTCAAATATCACTTTTGTGATGCAAGGAAGATGCATGCTGCAATTACAAACAGCACTATCCATGAATACGTTTTTTTTTTTTTTTTTTTTTAGTATTAGTGGCACAAATTAAACGTTTGTCATCAAAATGACAATTTTGGCATTTTCTGGCATAGTAATTTTTTTAATTAATATTAAGTCAAATTTCACATATAATTTGTTCAATGTGTTATTTCATTTGTTTAAATATATTTATTCGTGTTATCAGTGTGTTAATTGTATTATTTGTGAACATTTTCCAAGTACTTGGCAGTTATGCCATTATCCAGTTCAGTTCAATAATTATATTAATCTATTAATTATAATTTAACTTGGAATTTTAAAGATAACTGGTAGAAATTGGTTGCTCTACAAACACAGTGCTCTATTTATGGAAAGTGCCTGACAATTTTAAATGTAACTTTTCCCTAAATTCCACTCATCAAAGGGGCGGCAGTGGCTCAGTGGTTCATGTAGGTTGTCTACAAACCGGAAGGTTGGTGGTTCAATCCCTGGCCCCACCTGACCAAGTGTCGAGGTGTCCTTGAGCAAGACACCTAACCCCAGTTGCTCCCTACGAGCTGGATGGTGCCTTGAATGGCTTACACCGCTATTTCAGTGTGTGAATGGGTGAATGTGAGGCAACGTTTAAAGCGCATTGGATGGCCATGTGGTCTGTTGAAAGCGCTATATAAATGCAGTCCATTAACCAAAGGTTTTGGCGATAGTTATGGACACATTCAGTGATGTGGAGATTTTCTGTGACATACTGGAGGCGATAAGAAAGCGCAATGTGTCTGTCTATCTCCTTCTGGAATACACCAATTTACAGCTGTTTCAAGACATGTGTGAAAATCTAAAAATCAACAAGTCTCATCTTACTGTAAGTTATACTATTCTTTTAACAGACTTCACTTACAGTACATGAAATGTGTTGCTGTTGGCAAAAGATGTTTAGGAATTGCAGATCTTATATTTACATTTAATAGACACTGTTGGTTTATATAATAAATGTAATTTCAATACATGTAACTTGCTTTTTTATTTAATTAAATTAGATTATACAATGAAAAACGTGGAGGAGTTATTTATATTTTTTGACAATGTGCCCGTTTATCTCTTTCTCTTCATACAGAGAATGTCCATTCGTAGTGTTCAAGGTGAAACATACTGTGCCAAATCGGGCAGAAAGTTCACTGGACAGATGAAAGAGAAATTCATCATTGTGGACTGCACAAAAGTGCTGGTCGGCTCATACAGGTACCATCTGAAAATTCATCTTTGGGGACATTAATTTTTTTTTTTGAGAAATTTAAGATTAAAGATATAAATTTAACCTACAATCATGGTTTAGAAAAATAGAAATATCTCTTTACAGTTTCAAAAGTTGAAATGTTTAATTTATTCAGCATTAGCTGGTCCATCTGGGCCACTAAATCACATTGCTCTTTCATTTGTTGCAGCTAGTGATGCAGAAACTTCACCTGGTTGTTGTGACTTTTTCCATGATGACTCTTTCACTCTGTCACAGTCTCACGTGGCTGTCCTGGCAGGTTCACAGAAGCTTGGCCGTACTCTTCAAAGGCAGCGGGGTTAAACCTTTTGACCTGGAGTTTCGCAGACTCTACGCAATTTCTGAACCTATCCCAGGATTTACCTGCCACACATCAGATCCCGGGGATCTCTGCCTACCCTTTGAGAAATTCCACGTCCCAATTCACCTGGGAGGAATTGCCGGAAACACTCCTGACCAATTACAACAGAAGCCTCGTAAATCCAGGAACTGGAGTTTCCCGACAGCTCCTGTCCTGGTCAGACAAACTAGCTATCCAACCGTCACCACTTGACCGCAAAGATCTCAATGGCTTCCACGGAGGAAAATGATCCATCACCCTATTGCTCATCAGCCCCCACTTTTCAAAGATTATAATACGAGGAGCCAACCTAAGCATCCAACACAAGGCAATCACATCAACAGTGGTGTTCCTGCAACTTCCCACTGGTGCTAGAGCAGGTTATTTTAATGCTTTAGTTGGTAGATTGTAATAGTAGATGTAGAAACTTTATTTATTTTAACACATTCAACTTTATTCTGCTGTGACAGTAAAAGCACCAATAAGAGGTCCACATTCATTTATAAAAGTACAATCAGTATTCAAATTATTCAAATGTCTTCTCCAGAGGCCTGTGCATGGATAAAGCTAGAGTCTCCTCTTGCAATTTAGTGTGGAGTTTGTTCCACCACCTTTCATCAAATTCTTTACTATAAAGTCCTGATAAACTCTCTCCATCTTGGTTTTCCTCCCTCATCTTCTCTGGACTGAGGTATTCTGCCATCGCCTAGATCAGAATAAAATAAATCAGTTTCTAATGTGAGAACATGAATGTTCAGTATAAATGTTTGGGAGAGCCATTCTGTAGTGTATACATTTAGAGGATAAACTAGCTTTCTTTGATGCACAACAATGAGTTGAATTCACATTACCAAGGAATACCCAATCCAAAAATGACAATTTTGTCTTTGTTTCCTCACCCTCATACAGGTTTCAAACCTGCATGACTTTCTAGCAAGCTTCAAAAAGTAAAGAAAAATGTGTAGACACTATTTTACAAGTCTTCTGAGTATCAGAGTAAAGGATTACAGAATTTTACATTTTGGGTGAACTATTCCTTTAAATACTGATTACACAAACAGTTCTTAATTGAAAGATCAATAAAAGTGATGTGGAGAGTTTAAAATCCTTCAGTTATAAAGACAGTAAAATAATTATTAATAATAATAATAATAATAATAGGCTTTTTGGTAATACTGATTTCATCTCATTGTTATATATATATATATATATATATATATATATATATATAATTATTTTCTCATTGTCTGACCTCAGACACTGTCTGAAGCATTTTTTCTGTTGGCTGTAGAACATGCAGAGCTTCTTCAATGTCTTGTAGAGCCCACTGGCTGTTCTCCAGCAAGAATGAGAACTGCTGAATCCGCGGGATTTCAATTAGCAACCTGAAAAAATGTACAAACAAGATGAACAAACCCAGCGCTGAATTCATCTGTTAATGTTAAAGTCGATAAATAAACAGCTAGTCCCCTTGTGGCCGACATAATTTGTTCTTATTAAGAAAATGATGGTCTTTAATCATAAAATGTTACTTTTCTCCTGCTGCTGGTCGTGTTCTTCCTCAGTGCTGGATCTCTCTGAACAGCCATCGGACTCCAGGAGCCTCTGAAAGCTCATGGCCAGATTCAGCCAGTACCACGGATGGTAGGGATGAAGACCGCACAGCTGCTGCAGGCTGGAGATGCTGTTTGTCAGTATCTCTGTAGTGCTCATTAACACTCAGCTCCAGCTGAAGGACGCAGGTGAGGTGGCAGGTGTTGAATACTTCTGTCCTCTGTCAATAAACCAGTACCTCAACAAAAGCTTATATAAAAGTTGTTGGAGCTAGTAATTTACTATATTTACCAGCTTCTCACAGGCATTTAGAGCCTCTTTTTTTGCCCAGGTGACAGCAGCATCTTGCGAACCCTTCCAGTACATCTCTCTTCACTGATATGTTTCCAGCAGGTATGAGAGAGAAGCAGGATCTATACTCATCCAGAGCTGCCTGCCATTGACATAACTCCCAAATCAGCTTATGAATCAGATATTAGTAAGAGATAATGGTTAATTCAGCTCTTTATACACGGATACTGTTTCCTCCTGTAGGCCAGATCTCTTCGAAACTTCAGGGTTTTTTGTTCTTCTAAAGCATCCTCAACATTTTCATATTCACAAAACCACTAGATAGAATAAAACAAAGGAGAAAATATGACATGCTGGAATACATTTTTTTACTGTGGTGGCCAATATGATCAGAACACTAGTATTTTCACCTGCTAAAAAAGGTTTTGTCCACTATTTTTCTAGTAATAGTCTTATAATAGTCTTGCTATTGTGTGTCAGAAATATTAGTTTACATCTTCAAAAGATGCAAAACTGGCTTAAACCATTTTTAGCTGGTGAAAATACTAGTGTTCTAATAATTTTGGCCACCACCATAATTCTTGGTTATTTAATTCTTGAAAAGGCACTTAAGTTGTTTGTTGGTGAAGGTTTTTATTTATTGATGTATAATACGCGTAAATACTGTTACATATATGAATGGTATTAGCATCTACTGCCGTAACGTTTCCGTATTAATTCCATGTGCTTTTCTTTGAAGTGAAAGTAGGTATGTAAATACTGAGTAAATATACGAGCCGTTTCTGTACCATGGTATCTGTAGTTTTTGGTAAGCGTTGAGTGTGACACCCACCAGAGGTCTGCAGAGTTTGGGCTCGTGTGGGGGAAGAGAATCGGGAGACTCTGATCCTTGATTCTTCGAGCACAGAATCATCAAAAGTGCTGCCCAGACTCTCCATCATGTTAAAAACGCGCGTGACTCATTACTGCTCTCCTCACACACTTAATGAAACACACTGCTACACGTGATTGCCACAGCAATTACAGAAATGTGAAGAAATCCAATGGAGAGAAAAAAAGAAAGAAGTTTATTTGTTCGTTTTTAAAAACGCAATATCCTTTCAATGGAAGACAGCGCTACATAATTAAATGAGCGATACACTTTTATTGCTCTAGGGGGCGTATTGTGTCTCAGCCCAGTCTGTCTTCTTCTACTAATTCTTCTTTTTTCTTTTTTTCTTTTTTGCCTTATTAGAGACATTTGTATGCGAAGAACAATTGTTTAACGTGATTTAAATGTACTAACGCTACACAAAATAAATTAATTAGTATTGTAAGAACCAAACTGTTATTTCTCCAGCAATATGGAGGGCTAAACCAGCAAAAACAATAAATAAATAAATAAGCAAATAAATAAATAAATCTGTGTATAAATACACATATTCATGTTTAAATACATATATAAATAATTAAACCTGTGATGAAAGTAGTCAAATTAAAAAAAAAAAAGGTGGCCAAATGGAAACTGTTTAAGGAAATGCTAAACTCATCCTAACTGTTTTTGTTTATCTTATAAGCTGAATAAAAAGCAGAAACGCAAACACAAAAAACGTACTCGGTTACTAACGTAACCTCGGTTCCCTGAGATGAGGGAACGAGTACTGCGTAAGCTAGCTTACGCTATGGGAAAAGGTCCCCTTTTCTCGAGAATATGAAGCCAAAAATTATCCTTAATTTTTAAATAATGTAAAACGCAGTGCTGCAGCACAGCAGACCCAAGCGAAGCGGCTCGCGCGCTTATTGGCTGTGCTGCGGCAACTGCAGCAACCTATGGTGAGGCGGCGGAGAGTAACGAACCAATGGGGGCGCTTCGCGCCCATTGGACGTCAGAGCGCGCCAAAATAGGCGTGGCTGGAACTATATAAGCCACCGCTTCACCATAGGGATCAGGTTTTAAATCGACTGAAGCGATCACCCGGTCCGAGCACATAGCACGGCAGATTACGCAGTACTCGTTCCCTCATCTCAGGGAACCGAGGTTACGTTAGTAACCGAGTACGTTCCCTTTCGAGAGTACTCTCGTACTGCGTAAGCTAGCTTACGCTATGGGAACACAATGTAAAACGCCGTGCGTGCTCGGGAACTTCGACCTGTCACAGCCCAAGGCGAGAGCTCGGGGCTTTATAGCAGGAGCAATCCCAGTCCCAACAGCCAACCTTAGTGAGCTTTATATAGGGAACGAAAAAAGGGGGACGTGATAAGGCTTAGCACGTCTATATAGAAAGTACCCTGGCCTGCAGGGCAGGGACTTGCAGATTATAGAATCTAATAAATGTGGACGGAGAGGCCCAGCCTGCCGCCGCACAGATATCATCCAGTGGTATCCCGCAGGACCACGCCCATGACGAGGCCATACCTCGGGTGGAATGGGCTCTGATGCCGAACGGGCAGTGAAGGCCCTTAGATTTGTAAGCCAGCGAGATAGTGTCTACTATCCATCGCGATAGGCTTTGCTTCGTGGTGGCGAGACCTCGGGTGCACCCACCAAAGCATATGAAGAGCTGGTCCGACCTCCTGAATAAGGCGGAGCGCGCAATATAGGTTTTAAGAGCCCTGACGGGGCAGATGAAGCTCGCGTTGCTTTCGTCGCTTTGCGAGGAAAGGGCTGACAGCGAGATGACCTGCGCTCTGAACGGTGTTGAGAGCACCTTGGGGACATAGCCGTGTCTTGGTCTGAGAATGACTCTGGAGTCATTAGGCCCAAACTCGAGACAGTCAGCGCTTACAGATAGCGCATGTCAATCCCCCACTCGCTTGACTGAGGCCAGAGCCAGTAGAAAAGCGGTTTTGAACGAAAGAAGCTTCATATCGACAGACTGAAGCGGTTCAAAAGGGGGGCCCTTTAAGGCCTCTAGGACCGTGGACAGGTCCCAGGAAGGGATTGAAGGGGGTCGGGGAGGGTTCATCCGACGAGCTCCCTTAAGGAAACGAATGACCAGTTCGTTTTTTCCCAGTGATAGGCCGGCCACCGGAGCATGAGAAGCTGCAATGGCTGCCACATACACTTTGAGCGTAGACGGGGATCTGCCCGCATCTAAACGCTCCTGTAGGAAGGAGAGTATCTCCGACACGTCACATAAGTGAGGGTCTAGGTTCCGTGTCCCGCACCAGGTGGAGAACACTGACCATTTCTGCGCGTATAGGCGCCTGGTTGAGGGCGCTCTGGCTTCCGTAATGGTCTTTAACACTCCCTCAGGGAGGTTCCCGGGTACCCGTTGAGGGGCCATACATGAAGGGCCCAAAGTTCGGGGTGGGGATGCCAGAGCGCGCCCTTCAGCTGCGTGAGGAGATCTTTCCGCAGCGGTATTGGCCATGGGGCTGTACTGGACAGCTGCATCAGCTCGGAGAACCAAGGTTGGGTCGTCCAGAGTGGGGCTACTAGCAGCATAGCACATCTGCTCTTCCTGACCCGATCGATGACCTGCGGCAGTATCGCGACCGGTGGGAAGGCATAAAGCGGGCGTCTGGGCCAATCGAGGGCCAGCGCGTCCCTGCTCTTTGAAAAATATATTGGGCAATGAGCGTTGTCTTCTGAGGCGAAGAGGTCGACCTCTGCCCTGCCGAAGATGCTCCACATCAACTGAACCGTCTGTGGGTGAAGAGACCACTCCCCAGGGGGAACATTCGCCCTGGAAAGCATGTCCGGGCCCCGGTTCAGGATGCCAGGTACATGCGCTGCCTTTAGCGAGCGCAGATTGCAATGTGCCCATGTCAGAAGACGCTCGGTCAGGGTGTGCAAGGTTTCTGACCTGACACCACCCTGGCGATTTATGTAGGCCACCACTGACATGCTGTCTGATCTGACCAGAACATGATGGCCCTTTAAAAATGGGAGGAAAGCTTTCAGGGATAGTTCGACCGCTATCATCTCCAGACAGTTTATGTGTAACAGTCGCTCCGGGCTCGACCAGAGGCCGGAGGCAGACCTGCCCTCGTACAGGGCACCCCAACCGAGGTTGGATGCATCTGTCGAGACTACTTTCCATTTCGAGACAGCGCCCGTGCTTACGCCTAACTGATACCAGTTGACTATTTTCCAAGGGGCCAGAGCTGCGATGCAGCCGTGGGTCACCCTGATGCGCGCGCGGCCGGAAATCCAGGCGCGCGCTGGAACACGGTCTCTCAGCCAGCGCTGTAGTGGGCGCATGCGCAGCAGGCCCAGTTTGAGAACCGCAGAGGCTGATGCCATCAGACCTAGCATTTCCTGAAATCGTTTGAGCGGGTAAAGAGACCCGGCTTTGAACGACACGGCTAAATGCTGAATAGTGAGAGCGCGCTGTGACGTCAGACGCGCTGTACATGTCACAGAGTCTATGTCTATCCCCAAAAAGGAAATCCTCTGGCTGGGAGACAGAGCGCTCTTGACAGTGTTGATCGTGAGACCCAGGCATTCTAAATGGCTGAGGATCCAGGATCTGTGTGTCGTCAGTAGTTCCTCGGAATGGGCTAAAACTAGCCAGTCGTCGAGGTAGTTCAATACTCGCACTCCCCGCATTCTCAGGGGTGCGAGAGCGGCATCCATGCACCGCGTAAACGTACGGGGCGCTACGGAGAGGCCGAATGGAAGAACCATGTACTGATAAGTCTGCCCCTCGAAGGCGAATCTCAAGAATGGCCTGTGATGGGGTGCTATTTGAATGTGAAAGTAAGCGTCTTTCAGATCCACTGAGAAAAACCAATCCCTCGGGCGAATTTGCGCGAGTATTTGTTTGGTAGTTAACATTTTGAACGATCGCGTCATAAGCGCTTTGTTCAAACGTCTGAGATCTAGGATGGGTCTGAGACCGCCATCCTTTTTTGGTACGAGGAAGTAGCGGCTGTAAAAGCCTGACTCGCGCTGCGCAGGGGGGACAGTTTCTATCGCCCCTTTTGCAAGAAGGTTTATCAGTTCGGCGCGAAGGATGTGTGTCATTTCGCTTTTCACTTTCGTTTCGACCACGACGCGAAAGCGCGGCGGTCTGCGAGCGAACTGGAGAGAGTAACCTCGTTTTATTATATTCAAAACCCAATCTGATATGCCGGGGATGGCCTGCCATGCAGCGGCTCGTGCGGCTATGGGTTGAATGTGCTTCGGGCACTGGCCGCCTGTTATGAGGGGACCAGTAGCTCGAGTATGCTGTGCTTGTGACACTGTGGTGACAGCGCTTATTTGTAGGGTTGCGCACTGAGAAGTGGGCACGCGCGCTACATTTAGAGCACCTCCGGCGCGAGCGGGAAGGTGGGCATGAAAGGAGACCCGAGTGAGTCTTTGTGACACTTGGGGGAGTGTGTATACATGTAGGGGTGCGTACTGTGTAGTGGGCACACTGCCTACATAGAAAAAGCTCTTTTTGTGCTTTATTGAGGTCGCCGTGAAAACGGCGTTTGTGTGCAGGCGTGCGTGCATTGTAACAGGCTCGTTTACTGCAGTATAGACATCTCCAACCGCCTTTAGTGAGGGGATTGGAGGAAGCATGTGAGGTTTCTTGTGTGGTGGTCCGGCCACAGCGGGACTTAACCACGGTCTTTTCAGCCCGAAGGTCAGGAGGGCTTCGGAGGCTCGGGGTTCAGCACAATCCTGGGCCGAGGTCCCCGTCTCTCTGGCGGTTTGCGGCTCGTAGAGCGAGAGCGGTGCTGGGTTTTGGTCGCTGGGCGAAACTGTAAGTCTGGCTGCGATGGCTTCGAGGTCTGAGGGGGCGGCGCGTTTCTACGGCGTCCCGCAGCAGAGCTAGAGCGTTTCGGCAGGAAGTGTCTCATTGCCTGCGACGTTTTCAGTGAAACCCTTAACCGACTGGCCAAAGAGGCCGGAAGGCGAGATAGGAGAGTCGAGAAAGGCGGATTTGTCGGCGTCTTTCATCTCCGTGAGCGTGAGCCAGAGGTGTCGCTCTAAAACAGCGAGGCTTGCCATGCTTCGGCCGATCGCTTGTGCTGTGGCCTTTGTCGCACGCAGGGCTAGATCAGTAGCGCTGCGGAGATCTTTAAAGTCATAGGTATCTGGGGCAGACTCGTCCAGGTTACGGAGAAGTCTGGCCTGAAAAACCTGCAGCACAGCCATGGTGTGTAGAGCCGAAGCGGCTTGACCAGCGGAGGTGTAAGCTCGGCCAGCGAGAGCTGAGGTGGTGCGGCACGGCTTGGATGGATGCACAGGCTTCGACCACCATCCAGCGGCTGAGGGCGGGCAGAGGTGTGCAGCAATAGCCTCCTCGAGAGGGGGGAGGCTCTCGTAACCGTGGTCTCGGGCGCCGTCGACAGAGGAGAGCGCTGACGAGACAGAAGTCTTCAAGCGTGCGGAGAATGGGGCTTTCCACGACTTCGTGAGTTCATTGTGAACTTCCGGGAAGAAGGGGGCTTTTCTTTGCGGAGGGGCCGAAGGGCGCCCCTGCAGGAACCATTCATCCAGCCTGCTTTTAGCGGGCTCGTCTGGAGGAGACCAGTCGAGCTGAAGGTCGCTGACAGCCCTTGTAAGCACGCGAGTAAGCTCCGCGTCGATATCGGCGCGTTGTCCGGTGCAGCTGGGTGCTGTAGAGGGGGGGGGGTCCGCAATGGAGCCCGACCATTCCTCACTACTGGACGCGGCGAGAGAAAGGCTGTCGTGTCTGTCCTCTTCCGCCTCAGGCGCTCCGAAGGAGAAGGGGGCGCTGGTGAGCAGGGACTGGCGCTGCTCGTCCACGAAGAGGACAGGCGAAGGAGCGAGAGCGGGCGAGGCACGCGGGGAGTGTTCCGGCGTGAGCTCGCGTGTAACAGTACGCTCAGGCATTCTCTGATCGCGGCGTTTCTTACGCGGCACTTGAGAGAGAAGAGGCGGAGCGGGTGGAGCATCGTGGCTGGTTTGAGCTAATCGAGCCCGCAGGGTCGATATAGCCATGTCGTCGCACTCAGGGCAGCCGCCCTTGAAGAGTGCGCTCTCAGCATGCTCGCGGCCCAGGCAGGAGACACAGATGATGTGGCGGTCCTCGCTGGGCAGAGGGCCTCGGCAGGAAGCGCAGGCCCGAGGCATTTGAAACAACGCCTCGAATTCTGGAGGAAAAAAGTGTGATGCAGCGGCAAACACACTAGCTTTGAAAAGGATATAGTCACGCCGGATGGCGCAGCAGGAAGCGAGTGCTGAAGGCGGCGTCGAGATGAAACACGAGCCGGCGTCCTCAGATCTGCGTTGCAGTGCTATCCCGCTGAGAGGCTTTTCGACGGCGTGTAGAGGCTTCTCCGGAGAAGACAGCGAAGTGCAGGTGAGATCGCTGAAGGAGATGAAATCTGATCCCTATGGTGAAGCGGTGGCTTATATAGTTCCAGCCACGCCTATTTTGGCGCGCTCTGACGTCCAATGGGCGCGAAGCGCCCCCATTGGTTCGTTACTCTCCGCCGCCTCACCATAGGTTGCTGCAGTTGCCGCAGCACAGCCAATAAGCGCGCGAGCCGCTTCGCTTGGGTCTGCTGTGCTGCAGCACTGCGTTTTACATTATTTAAAAATTAAGGATAATTTTTGGCTTCATATTCTCGAGAAAAGGGGACCTTTTCCCATAGCGTAAGCTAGCTTACGCAGTACGAGAGTACTCTCGAAAGGGAACTCAAGATTGCGGCAATATATGGTTTATGTTTGTTTTTCAAGTCATCTCCAGGTAATATGTGGGAAAATACAATAAAATATGGAATATAAATTTGCTCTTGAGTGTGATGCACTGACGTTTTAGCTAATTATGAGCAGTATGTAAGTTGATCCTTGTTTATATCTGAATTAATGCGTAATTAAAATCTGTTTAATATATAAAGCAGCCGATCATGACTTGTAATAGACTTTTGTGTAACACTTAAGGTGACATTTTCCATCCCTTATGTTATCCTTAGGAAAATGACAGTTAAGGGGCTTTATTCAACACTTTTAGAGTTTAGAGGGATACTGAAGAGAAATTCTAAGGGTTTATGAGGTTTCACCAACAGAAACCCTTAAGTGACACTTAATGGTAATTTTCAGCAACACCCTTAAGTTTAAGGGAAACTTAAGGGCGAACTTAAGGGAAAATTACACTTAAGGTGTTTTATACAACCGGACCCAGGGCCCTAAATGCCACTAAACTGGAGAGGGTGTTTGCCAAACCCTTTGTAGCTCCACTAGATGGACACAGATATGGCATCAACTGCATCACCAAACATGCCAAAAGCCTGTCGACAATCATCTCTGGTGCCTGGGATGAGGTGGTAACACTTTAAAGTCCTTATGGCTCTTTTAGGAGCACAGGCTCTTGTACTGAGCAAGCCCAGTCACTGTTATGTTAACTACATATAAGAACGGCATGCACACCCAACATACAATAAGACAAAGGACACAGTTAATGAACTTCAGTTTTGCAGTTATTTTTCTCATTATGCCAAAACCTTCTAGAATTATTTCGTATGGATGAATGCATGGATTCGTGATTCTTACAAGTGAAAGTTTGGAACCTTCCTAAGCTGGAGTGTTTGAGGAATCTATTCCTGCTTTTATGGCACTACCTTTTTCACTGTATTTTAATCCTGCATATTCCATATTCTCTTTGCTATAGATGAAAACAATCCAGTTAATAAGTGCTTGTGAAGTTATGTGATTCTGTGAAATCTTCATATATATATATGGGAGATGTACCACACCAAAAATATGCAGCTTGTCATCTGTGTGAGATGGTCTGCTGACAACAAATATGTCCTTAGTGGTTCTGACGAGATGAACATTCGGCTATGGGAGGCCAATGCCTCGGAGAAGATTGGAGTGGTGAGTGCATGATCCCATTTAATGTCTAAGTCAACCAGAAAGAGTTTTAACTCAATGACTCCAGGTTTTATACCTGATTGCAGAGCTTTTTAAGGGTGCTCACTTGTTGCAGATGCACTCAGGTGGTTAATAAGGACCGTATTTGGCCCCCGTGGCCACCCCACAAAGCACTTAAAATGAATTACACTCACAAATCACTTTCATTAAGCACTTCTATGGCAGTGTTGCTAAGGTCTGAAACCTGGCCAGGAAAAAGTTTTATGTCTCTTGTCAAAGCAACTCTTGTAATAGAGTGCCCCAAAGTGCCTACACCTATTTCATAAAGTGCAGCTCATCTACAAGGAAATCTGCACATGTCCATAGATGTTTTTAAAGATTGAAGCACTGAAAAATATTTTTCAGTTTTATAATGATATCTGATTTTGAAAGTTGTTAAAAAACATGACCATATATATGTTAAGGAGTGTCAATTTTAGTCAGGGGGAAAGTAATTGTTACAAAACCGTAAATATGTCCCCTTTTATATGTCACGTGGAAAGAAAGCTTTTTGTTCTGCTGAGGCAGAGGTTGGTTCTGTTCCAGGTAGATGGTAGATTCTTCTCCTCATAAATTTGTATCAGCTCTAGTCCTCATTCGGCCCATCATTGGCAAGTTTTTGGCTCTTGCTGGACTTTAAGAGAGATTTATTCTGATGCTTTTCACTTAAAGAGATCAGACACTCACTGCAGTTATCAGCAGTTTGAATCGGCCAATCACTTAAAGCAGAAAAATAATGAAGACATTAAACTCACAGCCACATGAGAGTATTTAATTAAAGGAGCAGATGCTGAATCAAGAGTCTGCTGTCTGGAGAAGCTCTTTGGACCTTAAAGAGACTGGCTTTGGTTTGGTTTTTCTTTGTTGCCTGATCAAATGCCCATTTAACTAGATTACTATGAAAATTCCCTGTTTATGAGATTGACCCTCTATGAGTGACTCTTTACAATAACAGTATCAGATTTTTCACATTCACATTGGTTCCCCTTACGAAAGGAAAATATATTTACCAATATATTTCTTAAAATATATTGTGATATATTGTAATATATTATTTTCCATTTTTATTTTCTAATATATTATATATTTGAATACATTGAATAATATATTGATGATAAATATATTATATTATATATTGCAAAATATACAAATGATTGCCGCTTTCAGTATATTGCAATATATTGGAAAAAATAAATATATATAAGAATATATGCCTAATATAATACATGATATTTTCCAATATACTGAAATATATTTTTGATCCATAAAGGTCTGTTGTTTCAAATAAAAAAGGCCATGCTTTACATTTTTATGCCCCTTTAATTTATCCCTAGAGTCCTCTTATTATGTTATACTATATGTAGAAAATTAAATATAATTGCTACTTGCAGTCTATGTATAACTATAATTATATTTTTCATTAAGCGTTCCTGAAGCTTAAACAGTAGAGCATAGTGCTAGCAACGACAAGGTCATTAACTGATCAAATGTATACCTGAAATGCATACATTTTCAGCTTTATTTCAGTTAACAAAAAGTAACACAGGTTACGGTTACGATAACTGTAAGTAAATTAAAAGAAAAATAAGTGGCGGCATAAGTATGGTAGTTGTAGTTTTTATGTTGCAACATGTTAGCAATTTTAGAAACAGATGTAAAATTTACATCTGATGTTTGAATGCATATAATTTATCTAGTAAAACAAGGTGTGAATGTCTCTTCAAGTAATGCCTATTTTACTGATAAATCGGTAAAAAGTTATTCTAAAATTAAATTTGAAATTACTAAACGAGCCCATGGCTGATATGCTACTTAACAGGCCTTCCGATTTTCCTCCTGAGCACTATGATGGCATCAGCAGCTATTAGATTGCCCTAAACAAATTGAATTTGAGAAAATCATTGCTTTTAATTAGAATAAAAGCCCTCGGAGGGGTGTGGAGTGAGACGTGCTGAAGCCGGGGAGCTGAAGAAATTTTATTATAGAGATATAGATGAGAAGAAGCACGTTGCTGTGTTTCTTCTAGTGAAAAATGTGGTTTCATGTTGATTTCCAAATGAAAAAGACTTCTCAGGATGTTGCATGTCTGTGCTGCCACTGTTGTGTTTATGACATGCATTCATAAGAAATGTATACCTTACAGTTTGACAAAAGGTTGTACCCATAGCTAAATCTTTTCTGCTGTTGCATGGTGTATGCATGTATTCTGTCTTGACCAAAGACACAAATCTCATTGTTCACAGCTCTCTGCCTGAGAAAAAGCTGACGCACCACCACCTGCCCAGAGTCGTCCTGAAGCAATAGAGAGAGTTGCGGGAAATGAAGGAAGCCTGGCGCAGGAAATAAGTTCCCTTCACCAATGCACAACTCTAGTCCATCAACTAAAGTCCCAAAATGCATTAAATACCTGTAAATCTTGTGTTGCATTCCATAAAAACATCAGCCTTTTTTGAAAAACTTGGTGAAAATCACACATTTCAACTTTAAATCTTATGGTGTTTTGTGCCTTTTGGCTCTTTTGTACTGGCAGCAAAATTAAATGAATCCATGTTCAAGTTTGATTGGCATTCTGATTGTCTGTGCCTCTCTGTGTTTTTTAGGGAACAAAACGTCCGCAAACACAGCAAGCTGGGATCTGTTCCCCTGCTGACAGAAAAGGAGAAACATGTGGTGGCTGTCGTGGAGTAAGAGCTGATTTAAAGAGGTGCTTTCAGTGCTTTCATACTGCTGTTTGCTACACATTTCTAAAGAATTTTGCATGGACACAGACTGAGCTCTCTTTATAATTGGATGTATATGAACAATGAAAACATATTTATTTGGGAATATTCCTGTTTCCAGTTTAGCCTTCACTCCAAACCCACTGGTTTACACAATGACACATTGATAAGAAAACAGAAATGTTCCAAATGTTTCTATAACATATGTACTAGTGAACGTGTTACCATTACCTGTGTCACTATGTAAATTAATTCAAATGGATTTACCTTGGAGCAAGGTTACCTTTGAGGTGTTCTTACTGATGTTATGTGGGTCATATATTGTCTGATGGTGAACTGCAATAATTGCAAGATAAGGTTGGTAAGTATTGTCTCAGAGTCAGTTGTCTCAGTTGTTCTCACATACAGCCTTAAATGCAAGCCTGATGTTTTACAGTGTTTGTGTTTTGTAATTGTTTGCGTAGGTAAACAAGCACTGTTTTCACCTCCTGTAAACAACTTAATTATTTAATAAGATATAAAATACACTTCACCGTTTTAGCCCATAATCCTATCATCTCAATTTACTCTTGTTTAAAGCTCATCTACAATCAGTGCAACCCAAAGGTGTGAGAAATTGAGGGTCAGGAATGAAAATATACAGTCATAAACAGTTGCTTTGAAAAAAAAAAAAAAAACTATGGTAACACTGTAAGTTTATTAAATTATTTACATTGTACAATGTTGAACAGGTCAGTACCTGAAAGAGTAAAATTTCATGTTTTATTGTTTAAAACTGCATCAACTAATGAAATTAAGCACTGAATTAGTAATGTTTAATATGATGTTAATAAAGGTTGTGCTACATTTTGCCTGGTTGTATCAATCTCATATGGAATCAAGAATCGCCTCATTAATATTTTAATTAATTAATGCGCATGAATTCAGCTGAAAGGAATAGGTTGCATTTGCTGTAAATAGAAATGAGCAAGATGATGTTTTATTTAGTAGTTTAAAATGTAATTGAGCCTTATCATCTTTTAAAAAGGATGTAGTAGTATTCCATGAAGATTAAAATAATTTGACGCATTATTGGTCTATACTTCCTATTGGCAGCGGACCCTGCTCAGGTTATTTTTGGAATGTATGGCTGATCCAGCTACAGTGTAGACTCCAGTCCGTTTTTTCACTATGATTTTCTACTGGCGGTCAATGAAATTGCGAGTCCTACTATGGCAAAGGTTTAGATGAATATTAATTGGGTCATACTGACGTTGCGTCCTGGCCGTCCAATGGAGAAGTCTTGATTCCTCAGCATTCATTGGGTCATGCTGACGATCAGTTCTCATCTTCCATTGGTGCTGTCTTGGTTCCTAAATAAAAAAAGATTCCTTATCAAATTGATCAGTTTTATAATTTTGGAACACAAAACCAGCCAACCTTTTGAAATTGAGATCTTCTGAATGTTGAATAAATTAGCTTTCCATTGATGTATGTTGTGTTAGGATAAGTTAATATTTCGCCGACTGAGATAACAACTGTTTGAAAATCTCGAAAAAGAATATATATATATATATATATATATATATATATATATATATATATATATATATATATATATATATATATATATATATATATATATATATATATATATATGTATATATATATATATATATATATATGTTATATCACATTAGGATGTTCATGATACATGATCTTTAATTAATATCATAATGATTTTAGGCATAAAATAAAAATCGATAATTTTGACCCATACAATGTTGGCTATTGCTACAAATATACCCGTGACTGGTATTGTAGTCCAGGGTCTCGTTTAAGTTAAATATACGACTTTAACAACTATTTTGCAAAACACATTTCTCTAATTGATGAAAGTGAAACCACATTAGACTCCAGAAAAATAAAACTAAATGAGCATTGAAGACTGCAATTCATGCAGGTTTCTCTCTCTTTCTCTCTCTCTATCTCTCTCTCTCTGGTAAAGTAAAATACGTTGCTAATGTGAAAAACTTTTTTTCCTGCCCGTGAATAAGAATAAGGTTTGGTTCTTGAATATTAATTGAGTAATGCTGACGTCTAGTTCTTCTGTTCCAATGGCGAATGCTGTGCTCTTGAATGTGAAATAGGCCGCGCTGACGTCGAGTCGTTTCCTCCCGAAAGCAAACGCTACCTCATGAATATTAATAACTAAGCCTTCGCCATACTACGATTGGCTAACTCGCCTCCCGACCGCGAAGCTTTGCTCCGCCCACACTTCCAATTGGGATTCTGTGTCGCTGCATCCATTTTTGTGTATTTAAGATATCTTCAAGGATTTCCAAACCTGGAGAAAAGCGCGGCACCGGCGCAGAGGGACTCAAAAGGGAAACAAACATTTATTATGAGATGCAAAAGAACTTTTCCAGGACGATGACAGCGATGGGTTAGACAGGATTGAACAGGATGATGGCCAAATAAAAGGCAAGAGGCGATTTCACATCCTCACTGAAATCTGGAATAACATCTGAGATCTGCTATTTTATTCATAATGCATCGTTGCTTTATTCATTTTCTTTTTGTATTGAGGAAGAGGAGAATTTTAAACAGGATTACATATAATTTCAAAAGCCATTGCCTTCAAAAGGACCAGCTGTATCCATTCTTCTGTTCTGTTGCTCAGAAAATGATTGATCTAATGCTGTAAAATCCACCTTATGTAGTCTAAGAGCTTACACTGTTATAATTTCAATAGTAGTATAATAACTTAACCTCCTTTAGTGTTTTAAAGCATTGTAATGGTCACCAGAGATGCTGCTGTGGGTTATAATGCTTTGATTCCTGAGCAACCAAATCCCACTGATGATTGATCAGATAGACCTTGCATTCATCATGGATTAAGTCTGGTTATTGATCTTCTTCAGCATCGGGGTGTAAAGATGTCTGCTCCAGCCGGGCCCCGCAGTGGGCCTGTCCTGCCGGAGATGCCGGATCTGAGCCACCTCACCGAGGAGGAGAGGAAGATCATCCTCGGTGTCATGGACAGGCAGAAGAAAGAGGAGGAGAAGGAGCAGACCATGTTGAAGTAAGAGCTTTATGGATTCTTACTTTATGGAAATAAATCTCGACTTGTTGGCCAAAGGATTGAGAGGGAATGGTGTGAATGATCCCCAGTTCATCTGATTTGACACAGAGAGCTTGAGTGTTTGAGGTTTTGTTGTGATGTCTAGTGGTGAGAATCACATTTGTATTTATTAGTCATATGGACATCATGCCTGTGCTTCATTCTCTTGGCTTTGGAACTGTATTGCACGCCATTTTCACCTTTACTAGAGCACACTTCATATGACAGCTCATAACACAATAGCACACTATTCCAGTTTAATCGATGTGAATATCTAATGTTGTTTTGACCTGAGCATTGAGGCTGCGGCGCTAGAGATTTCAGCACCACGGCGCTGTCCGCTGACTTACAAACCCATTGAATGATTGTTCTCAGTTGTGAAATATGGAGGATTTAACTTTGTTTCCAGTATAATTGCAAATTAATTTAAGTGAAATGCTATTATAGGTCTTGAGTGGTTGGATTTTGTGAGAAATGTGTTCTTGGGCTCATTTGTGGAGGTTTAAGAACTGCTTAACTTACAGCTATAGAGGAAACAGTACAGAATTGCAGGGGCTTTCAAACTTTTTATCACACTGACCTTTAGATAATATTATAACGACCTTGTGGGGGATTCTATCACTTTAAAATGCAAAGACAGCTGTATATTTGAATGTTTAATGGTTCATGAAAAATAGCATTATAAAAACAACATTGCTTTTTGCATTGTCACAGTATTAAAACCAAAAGATGTAAAGTATCAAATTAACAGTGTATCTTTTTCATACCTTATGTTAAAGTTATGTTAGATGTGTAAATCTAATGAATACTATATCTAGGGATGGGAATAGAATAAAAAAAATTAATAATGAATCTCGTGATTTACAACCAATCATAACTATTTCATCCAAAATGTTCCCTGGGACCTTTTCGCGGACCCCTGGGGAAGCCAGGTTTGAAAACCCCTGCAATATACAACCGTAAAGATTTCTGTCACTCGTTTCATGTTTAGAAAGTTCTGGTTTCATGTTGATAAAAGTCTGTTTGTTTTTGTTGGCAAAGCAAGATGCTTTAATTTATTTTTTATTATGGATAGATATTAAACAAAAACACAAAAAATGGTGTAGAAATGATCTTCACTTTACAATGCAATGTTTAATTCAATGTCTTGAAACTTGCCGTTTCTTTGTAATTAGTTTTATAATTTACTATTTCGAAGAGACTGAAATAGTAAATGCTTGTAAAATAACTTTGTTTTTTTTTACAGTGTAGTTCAAATCAATTAGAAATCAAAATAGAGGAGAGTCAAACATTTAAAGAGTTTTTTATTTGTAGTGATGCTTACATTAAACAAATCAAAGTGTAGTTTGCATATGAGACATTCGCTTCTTTAAAGATCTGAATTGTTTATTATTAGTAGTGTATTTTTAGCGGCCCTTTTGTGTGTAATAAATAAATATAAAGCTGGTCAGCTTTAAGTTGGTGATTCCAGATCGTTGAAAATGTTTCTTTCTGTTTGCTATTCCTAAGCTCTTTAAAGGTAAATTATGGCTTTTCTGATTTCCCCCAGTTATTGTTTTAGTCACTTTGTGCAACAAATTACTAAACAAAATGTTCAGAATTCAAACAGGAAATTATTTGCAGTTCTATGAGCAGCGTCAGTACAGCATCTTTAGTTCATGGATTTTTTTGCGAGGGTGTGTAGACGTGCTTCTATCATTAGGTAAATATTAACACTGCAGCATGGAAATAGAGCCGATTCCATGCAATAAGTGAAGTAAACATGAGTCACAGACGTAAAGCTGACTGCTACCTCACTGCTGGTGTGTTTGTGTGTGTTAGGTGAGTCACTTGATCCCTCCCTCTTAAACACACACTTCCACCATTCATAGTTTCGAGAGAGCGAGAGAGATAATGTTAGCCACTCAAGTGCTGATGTCATGTAAGGGAGGGTGATGGTTGGTTAGCATCAGTGTGGACGCTGTCACGAGGCCTCTGATCTTTTCTAGAGTAGTGTGCAATCGGCAGGTGTAGAGTTACACAACAACACGGCGGCTTGTTGGCCTCTGACTGTTACTTATACTGAACAGTGAATGTGCAGAGCCGCTGCCCGTGCCATGTGACTCAAGGCCTGATCACATTCTCATCGCTGGTCCACAAGGCCATGCCTTCATTTGGGTTATTTAAAGGGGTTATATCATAATTTGCATTATTTATTCTTTCTACTAAAGTTGCTAGGGTTCGTCCAGGTTTTATGTGTCAAAAACAGTCATAGTTTAGTTTTTCCTATCTATTTCCAGTTCAATAGACTGCTTTCATGTCTGTACATTTACAGCTTACATTTGCAGACAACCTCTGTAATGATTGTCTAATTTTGAACTGAACAGGCCTTTTTTGTTACTGTGCCTTTAAGACTTCTATGTAAATGCTTCTTGTTTTTAAAATGCTGGGTCCAAATGTAGTTTACAGTTTGCACTTTACAGCTTATCTATAGCTCTTCCAAAAAAAGGCCTGTTCACTCCAAGAGCTCCAGGAACTTGCATCATTTGTTCACTAATGAATCCTCTGCAGTGAATGGGTGCCGTCAAAATTAGAGTCCAAACAGCTGATAAAAACATCACAGTAATCCACACAACTCCAGTTCATCATTTTTAACTTTAAACTATTGCTTCTAAAAGCAAAACTTAAATCAATCCTTAAACCATAATAATGCTTCCTCCAGTGAAAAAGTTTTTTTTTTCTGATTTGGGAGAGAAATATGCACAAAACAAGGAATGTAAAAACAGTCCAAAACCATTCTACACTAATATGTTGGTGCATTTCAATGTAAGAGAATGACAAGAGAAGGACTTTTTAATAGAGGGAGCGTTATTAGGGATTATGGACTGTTATTTTGGTCAAAAGTGGTGATTTAAAGTTAAAATGTCTTAATGTATTTGATTATTGCAAACATGCAACTTTTCACGTCACAAGACTATAATTGTAATTGATGGATTGGAGATGTGTGGATTACATGTGGATTATTTTAATTTTTTTATCAACTGTTTGGCCTCTCATTCTGATGGCACCCATTCACTTCATAGGATCAATTGGTAAGCAAATGATATAATGCTGAATTTATCCAAATCTGTTCAGATGAAGAAGGAAACTCCCTACATTTTCAGCTAATTAAATTTTTTTGTGTGAACTATTCTGTTTATAAAGATGTATGGTAATGTGAGGAATCCATACCACAGTCTGTTAAAATAAGGTTAAAATAACCAGAAACCTTATTAAAAATAAACTTTAGCCCCTTTTCAGAAGGATCTGCAGAGAAGAAAGTGATACACACAGACAAAAACAACACAGGATTTGACTTATTTTACTCTTTTTATTAGTTGTTCTAGTATTTAGGAATGATAGAAACTGTCAAACTTCCTTTGTAGTGCATTGCCATGACGAGTTTTTGGTGTTGTTGATATGTAAGTGTGAATAATCTAAATTGTGTTCATTAGTGCATCTTTCTGATGTTGAGGATGTTCAGAATGAACAGTTTTTGCATCTTACCTTACAGCATGTTTTTATGCATTATATGACATTTGCTCACTACAGTGGTTCTCAGTTTTTGTCTAGTTAAGGTGATGATGGAGAAACAAGCAGGATAACTGGTTGAGTGAATGGTCACTAATGAGATATTTAGCTGTGTTTGTTTTATCATAAATCTCAGTGTGTATGTGGTAGCCACGCCACAGGATGCTCCTCTATGAATTTTTTTTAATGGTCTCTCTCTCTCTCTCTCTCTTTCACACACACACACACACACACACACACACACACACACACACACACACACACACACACACACACACACACACACACACACACACACACACACACACACACACACACAAACAGCAAACAGCAAAATCTGGGAATTCTGGGAGAATGAAGAGATGAAGAAGCCCCCTGTAGAAGTGTTTGCCAAATTCCTGTCATCTCACTGGAAGAGCCTCAAAGAAATTGAAACAAATCCAGCTAGAGAGCGAGAGTGAGGGAGAGTTTTAGTAGCTGAAAGTGAGAATGTGCCAGGGGAGGTGTTTATAGCCTATGAAAGAGACAGGAAGAATGAGAGACAGGACGTTTAGGGGATTTGACTGAGAGAGATTGTACAGAGGAGAGCAGTTGTTGCCTATTTGCTGTTATCATCCGGGGGTTGCACCTTTAGCACACAGGGAAAGTGAGTGCACTCAAATTGGTATTCATAAGTGTGTGCTTCTCATCTGTATTATGTATGTACTTACAGTATGAGGAAAAAGAGTACTTGGGTATTTATTTATTTACTTGTATTTCATGTTTAGATGTGCAAAAAAAGCTGAATTTTGTTAAATTGAGTGTGGATTTTTGAGAGTTAAAAAACAGGTAAAATGACATTTTGTTTAATTTACTTTATTTAATATTTTAAAAGTATTTTCTATAGTTATTTAATTTTTTTTCATGCTCATTTAAGGATTAAGAACAATTTTATAAAACTGAAAATAAATGGCACGTATAGGACAAGATTATACTGCATTTTCAATTAGCTTGTCTGCTTCAGGGTCCATCTGCATGAACATAGTCACCATGTTAAGACTGTCTCTGAAGAACTAGTTTGACTAACTAGCAGTTAACCAAGTGGTAATCAGTCTTACTTTTTGATTTCAAATTTGACCAAACCATTACTATATATTGCCTCATTTAATGCTTGTTGTTTGTTTTATGCTTATTTTATCATTTTTCAACTATTCACACTAGTCAGCCAGCCAGACTTTTGACTAAAAATCCACGTTGCGGCTTATTTTTGCTAAGTACTGTCAATTTAGACAGGAAGAGAATGTGTCACCAACATTTATGGTTATCAAATGCAACACATATTTATGTCCAGAATACAGTTCTACACATAGAAATCGAACTTATTTGCTAAACAAGTACCTGAGTATCTTGCTCATTGTATAGACATGTTTCCAAGCAAACCGTAGACCTCCGACTCCCGGAAGTCAACCTGACTGGAACTGGCAATTTGCTGCTGTGCAGTGCATTAGCTGCAGTGTTTGTCAGTGGTATGCCTCAGCTGGTCAGTGATGGGACTCTCGCTCATACACACGGCATCCCCCGCTACCATGTAAAGAGTCTCTGTGAGACCCCTTCCCCCACACACACATCTTGGTTGCCTCCGGGGGGACGGGCCGCAGCAAGGCTTAATCCACACCGCAGAACACACACCAACTGGCTCTGTCCTGCTCATCAGCATCTTCCATCAGCACACTAGCTGGTATTTGAGATGTTAATGGACTGGTTTGTAAAAGCACTGGGTGTTGGTTAACCAAAGGTGGAGCGTGCGTCTCCAAAACCTAGCGATCTGCCTACAGTAGGTAGGCCTATCTGCTTTTTAAAGGTTCCATAGAATGCATTGATACAATATTTTAAGTCGTGTATATGAAATTTTATCTCAAAAAACCCCACAGATAATTTTTTATAGAATGAAATTGCCACTTTTAGGGTATGAGCCAAAACATTTTTTGCGTTTGTCCCCTTTAAATGAAAATGAGCAGCTGCTCCTGCCTCCCTTTTCAGACGAGTGCGGAGCAGTCAGTGTTGCCAAGTCTGCATTTATTCCTGCATGTTTAAGCGACCCCAATAACGTGATATTAATCCACTAAAATGCGAATTTTACCAGGGAAACATGCTCAAAACGTGATAGGACTAGTTTTGAGTAGCAATTGGGCAGGTTTTGTTATGAAACCCTGGCAACCCTACTGGAGCTTCAAGAGCTCATGCTTGTGGCATACCGGTGTTATGGTTTAACTGGTGGTGACCTTGTCTTCAAATTAATTCAAATTACTTCCAAATGCACCTATTTGCGATCATTCTGGTAGCACATGAAGGCAGCATTAGTGAAAACAGGCAGAGACAATGGTAGCTTTAGCAACATTACCCTTACAGAGAGCCAAGAAGATGTTTTGGAAAATAAAATGCATGATGCTTACTTTTTTCCGTAGTCTGGATGTTTGCGCGCGAAGCGTTGGTATCAATCCCTCTTGCAGAAGCAATCTTTGCACAACTCCAGCACTGAGCTGATACTCGTTTGTGAGGCAGTCTGGTGTAAAATGTTAGCACAAATGAATAGGACTTTTCCATTTTTTTTTCGGGACATTTCCTACAAAAATAAAAGTTAACCACTGTGTCCTCATCGGTCTATGGAGACTCCTATGTTCGCTGGTGCATCCCAACACACAACAATTTTTTAATGGCTCTTTGGCGCTGACATTGTACCTCTAGCAGCTACAGCAAGAGAACAGTAATGACGGACCGCAGCTTCTCAATTAGGGCTGTGTATATGCTAATAGGGCAGAGAGCGTCATATATGAACGGGACCTTCACCGACTATGTCGTCATAGTAGTGAGATAGGGCTGTCAAAATGGCTGAAAAACGAAATTCAAATTTGCAATTAAATATGATCAAAATTCGAATTATATTCTAATTTAAAATGCATAATTTTAGTTAGGGTGAAGAAAAGCTTTTGGCTTCTCTTCTGAGGCCACAGGAGGGCGCATTGGGCAAAATATTACTAATGCACGTTTATTCAAAGCATAATAAAATATGACTGTGAAAAAAGTGCATAATATTTAAAATAATGTTTATAAACCAATTATAATTAAGTAGCTTCAAGAACTATAAACAAAACAGCATCATGTGTACATGCATAGCTTAATACAAAGTAGGGCTGCACGATGTGTCGTTTAAGCATCGATATCGCGATGTACGAATCCACGATAGTCACATCGCAGGAGGCTGTCGTAGTTGATCCGTTATTCATTAACTGTACGGGCCGGCTGCTCCCCGGCCCTTGACAGATGTGATTCGCGGATTAATTGCACAGCTTAACCATCATAGAGTGAAAGTTTATCATTTGCATGTGTTTTTAAGTCCTGTCAGTTTAACAGGGCAGAGAGAGAGAGAGCGAGAGAGAGAGAGAGAGAGAGAGAGAGAGAGAGAGAGAGAGAGAGAGAGAGAGAGAGAGAGAGAGAGAGAGCGAGCGAGCCCCGGCCGCACGCTCACCGTCTTCAAACAACACGACTGTCTTGCTCTCTCTCCCTCGCGCATATTAATCAATTGACATGATGGTGTCGATGATTAAATCATTTAAAATGAGAATATAAGTGTGCTCACCCCATTTTTGTTTGTAAGAAAAAATTAGATTAGATTTCATATCGCAATATATATCACAGAAAAATAAAATATTGCAATGTCATTTTTTCCCAATATCGTGCAGCCCTAATACAAAGGGGTGAAAGCCAATAACACAGAGTACATTTTTCATTTAAACATGAGATGCAGTAGGATGGGGAAAACCCACCATAAAGTCTCAAGATATGTTTTTGAAAAAAAACCAGAACCCGCCTTAATTTTACATGGCTTTCTAAACATGCAGCTCTATTGGGTGAGGAGCGAGTGCAACAGTAATAGAAGATGTCCCTCTCTAGAAAATGTGTGAAATATGCGTTCTGTGAAAATGGCTTGGTTCCAGTTTTGATGTAAACAAGATTCCACATTCTCTTTTTCCGCAATATTTTGATTGAACATCGCAGCAGCGCAGCATCTAGTTGCTTCAAACTGTATAGGTTAACAAAAACATTATAATGCAATGACACTTGTATTGTCATCGCATCTCGTGCACCACTACATATGCAGTAGTGAAAAGGGGGTTAGTAAGCTGATAAAAAGCTAATAATTAATGAAACCAAATGTAAACTTAAAATATATATATAGGGTTGCAAAATTAATTTAAATAAATCTGCTCTCGTGATAAAGGTTAGTGCTATTATAAGATTAAAGACTGCTATATATATTTTTTTAAAGTTTTCATGTTTCAGAGTGAAGTGCGGAATTATGTTCCATTTCCAACTTTTTTTGTGGAAAGACGTTTATGGCACTTCACCAGTTTTCTGGCGAAATTAAATCTTGACAATCTGAAATGTTATAACCTCCAGGGTTTGAACATTTTTAAGTAAAGTATTTTAGACCTTGCATTAGTTAGGAATTTAAGACAACATTAATATTGTAACTTGTAGTGTAAAATAAATTTGTGATAATTATTCAATATTCATTTTACAGCAGTATATTTCATGTTTTATAATAAGTTATGCATAATAATCTTAGTAATAATTTAATTAAAAAATACAATAAAAACATTATATACATACATAAAATATAAAATATTTTATTTGTTTACTTGCATGTCATGTAACTTAAAACTTAAAAAGATAACTTAAAAACTTGTGTTTTACATCCAATTTTATTTTAGGGATTTGGAAAATTGGGAACTCATGCAGTAATGTATACTATAAATCATGTTGTTCACAATAATTGAATTACTAAAAATAGTAAAAAAAAAACTGAATTATTTAGTAGATAAAATAGGATGTTATACGTTATTACATCCAGATTTTCAATGCTTGTCAGTATGGAATTAATTGTATGTGGATTTATAATTAATTCACTAAGCTTGCTGCAATGCATTCTGGGATTGTGTGTCTTAGAAGGCTGCGTAATTAAGTTAAATAAGCCTTTGAGTTTGGAACGAGCCGTATGACGGCTGCCCTCTTCTCGTTTCGACTCGCCTTCCTATTCATGACTCGTTCATGTTCTGTCACCTAGCATTACCTATTCTCTCATTTTATCTCTAACCCACCCCTCCTCTCTTGCTGTCCACACATTTAATTTGTCATCATGTGATTTTATTTTATTTCATTTTTTTGTTAATATAACTAATAGAAATGACAAAAGCACATCAAAAATTACTTAAACATAAACTAAATTTAAAATGAATGCTAGAAATTTGTTATGAAAATGATATTGTTTTATACTTATGCATGCTCTAGATCCAAGATACATTTGTTGACTCATCACTAAAACTGAATAAATGACCTCAAACTAACATGCTGTGATACACAGCCAGTTTCCTGTGCAGCGGAAGCGCCCAGCGTGAGTGTAGTACACAGAGCATTACGTCACAGAGCTGAGACGCCGTATAGTGCTGCCGCTATTACATAAGACTGACCTAGTGCACTGAGAGAGAACAGGCTGATCAGTTTAGAAGCGTTCCACCATAAATGCATAATGCTTTGATGTTTCTCAGTTTGTTTTAGATTTATGTGCTTGGGTAAAACCTCATTGTGTTTACAATGGAATCTTATTTCCACTACAAAATCAAAAGATAAAAATGATTACTGCGAGATTATATTGCACAGTTCAGCCCTTTGTCCATCAGAATCGCAAATTCATATCTTGGAATTGCGAGTTTACATTTCACTTTTATTATTTTTTTGTAATGATTTCTTTACAATTCTAAATTTACATTTTGTAATTCAGACTTTTTTTGGCCCAAAAGTTTACATTTTGCAGTTGTGTGTGTGTGTTTTTTTTCAATCACAGAATAAAAAAAGTTAACAGTTATATCAATTCTTATCAACTTATGTCTCACCATTTTATCCTCTATTTTTAAGTTATCATTATTACTGGTTTGGATGAGTGATTTTAATTTATTTGTTTATTATTATTATTATTTAATTTATTTGATTTATTTCTTTATACTCCCATTTTTGTTGATGTGTTGGCAGTTTTTTGTATTGTTTTCCAGGGATAATATTGTTGGTAGTTTTCAATTCACATATTTGATAAAATTTTTATAGATCCCAGCATGGTAATAAAAATTTACCCTTATTTCAATCTCCATAATCTTTTGGCAAAATGTAATAATTTGCTCCATCTCTGAAACAGCTTTCTTTTTCAGGTGATGTCACATGTTATTTAGGAAAATATCTGGTGTCTGGAATATTCGTGAAAATCCTGCTTCAGTTGGAAATAAATCAGATTACTGAAGTAAAATGATTGTTTTTATTTTTTTTACTTTTGATTTCCTGCATCGTTTCAGTATATATCAAGAGAAGTATAGTGAAGCAATGGAGGGGCGTGGGTCTTGTGTGTGCTGGTCAGTCAAAATGAGTGCAGAAATGTGAGAGTGCGACGAGGCACCAGTTCATCTGAAGCTGATTGCATGCAAATCCTGAAGAGCCTCACGTTATTCATGGGGGACTATAAATAGCTTTGGACTGAAGTCGCTCTCTTTGCTCTGGTGGGGTAGTAGAAGAACTGACAGTCAGATCACGTTGCACTGGGCAACATTCACCTCCCATGATGCCTTGGAATTACTGTTTAATGAAGTGATACCAAACACACTTGCTTGTCTGTTTGGTTTTTGGTCCTTATGATGCTTTCTTAAAGGTCCCATGACATGGATTATTTTCTTTTTTCACAATTTAAATGACAGATTTGTTTCATGCTACTAAGAGAAACAACGTAAAGTTGATCGTTTAGTCACTGGCTTGATTCACTGATGCATAAACAGTATTAAATGATTTAGAAAGAAAGTCTGTGTGAACTTGAATAATTAGGTACACATTAAAAATCACTGATCACAGATCAGGCATTAATAAACACTGTTACTCACTGTTTGTGGCAGTGCTGTCGAATCCATATCGTATATGACTGTTTGTAACGCCTGTGCTGACATTACGACTAAATTAAATGTAAATGTTTGGGCGGACAAAGCAGAGAAAGGGGAGGTAACCTTTCCCCTTATGACGACATAAGGGCAAGATTCCAGATCGGCCCGTCTGAGCTCTTGTTTTCTCAAAGGCAGAGCAGGACACCCAGGGCTTGATTTACACCTATCGAAATTACTAGCCACTGGGGGACCATATACAGGCTAGGGGAACTCATATTAATGTTAAAAACCTCATAAAGTGAAATTTTCATGTCATGGGACCTTTAAGTCTCCACTAGCATTTAGTGAGCAAGCATTTTCAAGTGGTAACTGACTTGCATGGAGTAAGTGTCAATAGTTGACACTGAATTACACTACCATTCAAAGGTTTGGGGTTGGTATGATTTTTTTAAAATGCATTTGTTTGACAAAGAAATATAGCAAAAACAGCAAGATTCTGGAAATTTATTTTACTGCTCTAATCTATTTTATTATACTTTAATGTAGAATTTATTTATGTGAGCAAAGCTGAATTTTCAGCATCATTTCCCCAGTCTTCAGTGTCACATGATCCTTCAGAATAATTTTAATAAGCTGATTTACTGCTCAAGAAACATTTCAATGTTGAAAAAAAGTCATGCTGCTTTATATATCTTTCTAGAGTATTCTTTGATGAATAGAAAGTTCATCATTTATTTCAAATGGAAATTTGCTAAATTAAATAAATGTAAAAAAAAAAGAAAAAAGTCACTGTTTATAAACGGTGATTAGTTCGCTTTTCAATTCCATCTCCCTATCTTTCATCCTCCTAAGAATATAATAAACTACACCTTTATCTGATGCATAGTTCCCATTGGCAGTTGTGGACCTCAGGAGCAGAAAATGTTATGTAATGAATACTGTTTGTGTTTGCTTATAGGAAACCCCCTGTCAGTGTTTATGCAATATCTAATAAGATCATATACATAATCACATACATATCTCCAGCTCTACGCAGCACTCAGATTTGACATGCCTTTAGTTTTCTCACTCCTGCACTGCTCATAAAGTGGATTATCATCTCTTTAAAAATAATAGGTTGTAAATGTGCTTGTATATTTTGTGCTGTGGTTAAAAATGAAAGGATGCATGGATTATCAGTTCTGTGAACCACATGCAAGCTTTTATACAGTGGTCATCTTGTTGAAGTTTAGTATCTGTCCTGTCTGCAATGGTTGACCTGTGTATAAACAAACTGACATACTCTAATCCAGTAGTTGAGTCTGTTTGAATGTTAATAAAAGCCATTCATTTAAACTTTATATTCATCAAATAATCCTGAAAAAATAGCATGAAACAAGTTTTTAACATGGATAATAATAATAATAAATTTTTCCTATGCATCAAATCAGCATATCAGAGTTATTTCTGAAGGATTATGTGACACTAAAGACTGGAGTAATGATGCTGCAAAATCTGCTAAATAAATCCCATTTTAAAATGTATTCAAATTGAACTCATTTATTTACAATTAAAATAAAATAAAAAAGAAATATGACTGTTTTTACTGTATTTCTCTATCAAATAAAAAGCAGCCTTGGTGAGCAAAGGAGACTTCTTTTAAAATCATTACAAAATCTTTCTGACCCAAAACAGTTTGTATTGTGGTGCGATCCAGTATTGATTTAATCATCTGGTGCATTTCTGTGTTGTTTCTTGATTTTAGTCTTAATAGTCTCTCTTATCTGAGTCACTACAAACCTCTAAGACTGTAGGCTCAACCAGATCAGCCAGCGATAAGAAGAACCATTTACTGTGTAAGCCATTAGGTAGTGAGGTCTCACTGGGGAACTGTAGTGTATTGATGCTTATTGGAGCATTTGAGATGTCAGGTGGCAAGGGAGTGCTGTGTTCACTCATGTGCTCGTCCAGGCTGGATCATACCGGTCTGTCCATTTAAAGTTTGTGTTGGTGCATTGTTTCCATGGTTTCTGGTCTGTTGGCTCATTCCTGTGGTTAGTTTGTTTTGCTCCAGTGATTCTTCGTTTTGAGTGGATCTCATCTGCTTGATTGATGGGAGTATTGAATGAATTGTGAATCAAAGGGATGCTATTGTTCTTGTGCAACCCACAGCCTATAGTGAAAATCTCTAATGTAATCAGCAGAACGCCGCTTGTCTATATGGGTGTATTACGTTTGTATGGCTTAGTTTCACATAGCCAGACTTTAAACCATCAGTATAAATCTGAAAGGTTTGTTTTGTTTTGTTGTGCTGTTGTTAATCTGAAATAGAAACACAGAATACATGATCAGAAATGTGTGATCTGAATTTATATTTGTCCAAAACCAAGTAATAATTTTCTGTCTGATGGAAGATATGATCTAGTTTACTTGCTATAAATTGCCTCAAAATATTTTTAAGGATTTTCCTGGAAAGTTCAGTAAGTAGTTGTTCTTCACTAGTCATTTACTATAATCTAAACACAACTTTGTTTATTTTTTTAACAGACTGTTAAAAACATAATATCCTGAAGATTAGATTCTGGAAATCACATTTTATAGAAACTGTACACATTGTACAGCATCTTTCTATCCATCAGATGATTCTGAAAAAAATGTTAAGCAGCACTTAGCTTTTTTCAACATTGCTAAGATGAATGGTTTTTAAGGGTCATATGACTAAAGTCTGGAGTAATCACAGGAAAAAAAAATATTTTAAATTATTTTAAATTGTATCACTCTATTATTGATCAAATAAATGCAGCCTTGCTGAGACACTTTGCAGTATCTTTCAGATTCAATGCCATGAACCTCACAAACTTGTCTAGGTAATAGTTCTTTCACAGATGTGTTCATTTTAACTGTAAATAGTAATGTTTCACTGATATAAATCTGTGCAACATGACTTAGTAATTTGTTTAGCTGGCCTATCAGTTTGTGACTTTTTTTTTTTTTTAGCAGCTCTTGCTGTATTGGTGTACATTATGTATTAGACGGTCAATGGGCTGTCCGTCTGAGAGAAGATGTGCTGGTCTGTGACTCTGTAAGATCAGATTCAGCACTCTGGACAGCAGCCCTAAGAGGGATAATTCATCCAAAAATCTTAATTCTGTCATAATTATGCTTCATGTCATTCCAAATCTGTATTATTTACTTTGTATTATGGAACATAAAAGATGTTCTGAAGAATATTGGTAAGCAAATGGTTTTGGGTCCCTTTGACTTCCATAGTATGGACAAAAACAATGTGAAAGTCAAAAGGGATCTGGAGCTGTTTGGTCACCAGTATTCTTGACAGTATGTTCTTTTATGTTCCACAGAAGACATGTGTTCAGTTTTGGAATGGCATGCGGGTGAGTAAATCATTATAGTTTTCATTTTTGGGTGATCTGTTCCTTTAATCTTTGTATTTGTTGCTGCCTGAGTTCAAGTGTGCTACTTGATGCTGTTTTTTGCTGTGAGGGTCGACTGCTTATGTAGGATTAATTCTACTTCGAATATAATTTCTTTGGGAAATGATAGGTGTCCTTTGTTTGACCCTGTCTGATTGGATTTGGGAACCACACTAATGACTTTTTGGCACAGTTGGTACTGTGTGCGTGTGTGTATGGACACAATAACACACATTAAGCACACTGACAGCGTTTAACTTACTGGTGGCTTGTTCTGGACAGGGACAGGAAATTGCGCTCTCAAAATGCTGGGGGTATCCATTACCACTCTATTGTTAGTCACGTAGGCTATTATTGTAACTTACTCTTAAGAGATGTTCCCGCACCCTTCCACTCCCACAGGCATGACAACACCACAACTGTGTGTGTGTGTGTGTGTGTGTGTGTGTGTGTGTGTGAAAGAGAGAGAGACCCACTAGAGCTGAAAGGATGGTTCTTGCATTTACTTGACTTTGCATACATGCTTGTGGGTTCACATGAACATAAGGAAGGGTTTAAACCCTTAAGCCATGCTTAAAAATGTCTGAATGTCATTGCATTTGATAACAAAATATCATACCAATTGGTATATAACAAATCATACGTATAAACAAATGATGTTTTTATCAGTCTCCAGATGTTTTTTTAGTAGTTTTAGTGGAGTAATCAGTTCTTTTGAACTTTCTGTTCATCAGAGTTGTAAATTGCTTTAAAAAATATTCAAATATAAAACAGTTATTGTAAATTCGACTATATATTACACAATATTACTGTTTTTCTGTATTTGTGATTGAATATATATATATATATATTTATTATTATTATTATTATTAATAATAAAGTGAACACTCGCTGGTTTGATGTTTTGTTATCTAATCCGGTGACATTTTAAAGTACGACTTTAGGCTAGAAACATGCTTAATGCAAGTATGTACATTTGCTGAAAACTGCATTTGTGTGCTTGAATAAAATATGTTTCTGCCCTTCTGTGTTATTATCCATATCTTGCTGAAAAACTGGCTTAAAACTGCTTAAGCTGGTTCACTGGTCTTTGTTGGTTTTGGATGGTCTCCCAGACTGGCCAAGTTAGTGTTTATCAGGGCGACTAGCCGGTTTCTTAGCTAAAAAGTGTCCAAATCTAGCAAACCAGCTTATACAAACTTGATATTTTTATCAGGTCAGTCCGATCTCTTTGAAAAGTAATAGCACACTTTAACAAGCCATATGATTTGATGTTTCATTCATACCTTTTACAAGTTCTTTTCATAAACAGACAGGACCAATAAAAACTGTCCCACAACTGTTTTATTTGTTTCCCCATTCTCCATTTTCTTTTGCCATTTATCGATTGTTTGTTTTTAGGGTCATGTCACAGCATCTGCTTACGGAACAGCAAAGTGAGCGTGCGCTTCTGAAATCTGGTTGTATGGGGTGGCGCTAAATGTGAGGAGGGATTTAAAGCTGTCACTCAAAGGTTAACCGGGGTCTGTCACGACCAATCACGGCGCTCCGAGCTCAAATGAGATTGCTTTTTGATCCAGATGCCACGGCGGAACCAATGACAGCTGGAATCAAGAGCTCTCCCAGCACTAATCCTCTTTTAAAGGGAAATGTGTTCAAGGGAGGCACTTCCTCCTCCATCATGCTGAATGGTCCTAATGAACAGGTGTCTGCCTCTATAATGGGCTGCCTTGAACCCAGCTGCTATTTCAGGCATCGTATTAAACATTTACAGCTCCCCCTCTTACTTTTGTAACTTTCTGTCAATGTTTGGATGTTGTAGCAGAAAATATCATGTTTGCATTCTCTTTAGGTTCTAACCTTAAAATCTAATCTAATGTTAAATCTAATAATGTCTTCAGAATCATTCATACATCGGATCAGATGAGATTTAAACAAAAAGTTGTAACACGGTTCAAAAGAAGATAGAAATCATCACTTTTTGTGCCAGTTTGTCAGGTGTTTAAATGCTACTAAATGCATCATTTTGTGAGAACGTACTTGAGCAAAACAGGTACTTATTTTAAAATCATCACCCCAAAATTAGCAAGAAACAAGCATTGGATTTTATTAAATACGTTATTAAATGCTGACATGCATCAATTAGTTCACTCTAGTTGGAAACTGGCTTTTTAACTCAATAGCAACTTGCTAAACCAACTAAAAACTCTTGTAAAATTAGCTCTAGTTGTGTGGCACATGGAGTTCTTCTCTTTTAAAATTCTCCACTTATGAGATTCAGTTTCATTAAGGGTGCTACATTTCTGGCATCTGCCTATATATGAAGTAGGCTGCAAGATGACGCACTAGGTTTTGGAAGTCAGCCGGTTCTCACACTCACACGCACACTTTGGCTCTTAATGCAACTTGTGTACTGTGGTTTAATCAAGTGTGTGTTAATTCAGTGGCACTCTGTGGTCTCAGATGGTTCAGTGGAGGTCGTGTTGACCTGGCTTTTTCTGGCACGAGATTACACCATTTCTGCTCCTGCAGTGATTCTGCCACCTGTTGCCACACACACACACACACACACACACACACACACACACACACACACACACACACACACACACACACACACACACACACACACACACACACACACACACACACACACACAGATTTCCACATTCATGAAATGAACTGGTCTCACACTGTCCCTCCACCTGTCACACACTCATTCACACAATTCCGTGTGAATATCTTTAATCTTATGCTTATACAACATGTACAACATTTTTTTTTCAATAGGTCACATAATGATGCTTGGTCAGGACCCTTGGGGTTGCTTTTTGACTTCCAAAGTACCCATTTAGCACCTTTTTTGATGAACATTGGATCCTTTTAGCGTCACTTTTCGATGTGCATTGTCCTCCATTATTTTTAGTTGTTTGTCTTTATTGAAGGGTTTGCATGCATTTGTAAAAAAAATAAAATAAAATTAGTAATAATTTTATACATTTATACTTTCATTGGAGCACCTAACCCCATCCCTTCCTTAAACCTACCCAATTCTAAACAATATAAAACATGTACCAGGTAAAAACAGTACAATCACAGGTATTTATTGCAAAAACTGACCATAAAAAAAGCAGTGTAAAACATGTAACATACGACTTGTTTGTAACATACAAAAAAAGTCGTGTTGCATTCCAAGTCTTCTGAAGCATCATTATGTGAAGAAGAGAGTAAAACATAAGGTTTTAATCGCTGAAAATGATTCTGCTCCATTAACACGCTCACATCACATTCAAAAAGATACTCAGGTGGCATGACGCAATCGGTCTCGAGACACACAACAGCCTACAGCATTTCACAACCAAGACTTTATTCATTAAAAACGCCTCAAGGTTACGTATGTAACCCTAGTTCCTTGAAGGAACGAGACGCTGCGTCTAGCGCTTTGGGGAACGTCCCTGACGAGACCGACTCTGAATATCGTGTGCAATCAGTCCATCGGAAAGGCGTGACGTCACGGGCGGGGTGACGTAGCGACCAGGAAGCTATAAAAGCACGTACCGTGCAGCTGGCTTCAGCTTCGAGTAGGGAAGCAAGCGCCGGCAGGGGTGCCGGGAGTATGGCTCTGCGACGCAGCGTCTCGTTCCTTCAAGGAACTAGGGTTACATACGTAACCTTGAGGCGTTCCTTTTCAGGAACTCGAGCTGCGTCTAGCGCTTTGGGGAACGATGTGCCAACGCTGCCAGACTTCCAAATCCCTGCCTAGTGTGTATCCGAAGAGCACAGCTAAGACGAGAGAACAGAAGAGCCCGGCGTGGCTCGCATGTCAAGATTGTAAAATCGGACAAATGTGGAGGGCGTGGACCACCCCGCAGCGTTGCAGATGTCCAAGAGGGACACACCTGCTGAGAAGGCCTTGGAGGCCGCCATACCCCGAGTAGAGTGAGCCTTGGCCCCCAAAGGAGGGGGAAGACCAGAGGACTCATAGGAGACGTTGATAGCCTCGACTATCCAACGACTAAGGGTCTGCTTGGTGGCAGGAGAACCCTTGTTAGAAGGACCATAGCAAACAAGCAATTGGTCGGATTTTCTCCACAGGGCAGCTCTGTGGACGTATGCGTCCAGTGCTCGCACTGGACACATACAGTTTAGCTTCTCTTGGTCGTGCTCCCGAAAGGGAGGAGGACAGAAGGCCTGCAGTACGATAGGTTGTGGTGTGACAGAGGGAACCTTCGGAACATAACCCGCTCGAGGGTGTAAGAATGCTTTGGCCATACCAGGGGCAAAGTCTAGGTAAGTAGGGGCCACCGAGAGGGCCTGGAGATCTCCAACTCTCTTTAGAGAGGTGATTGCCAGTAACAGGGCAGTTTTAATTGTTAGATGTCTGTCCGAGATGTCTTGAATTGGCTCGAATGGAGCTTTACAAAGAGCCTCTAGAACCACAACCAAATCCCAGGGGGGGACACGGGACCGTACTGGAGGTCTCAGCCTCAGCGCACCGCGGAGGAAACGTGTAACTAGGGGGTGTCTACCCACTGACTGACCATTGAAAGGGACGTGGAAAGCAGCTATGGCCGCCACGTAAACCTTTAAGGTGGAGTGGGATAACCCCGCAGAGAGCCTGGCTTGTAAAAACTCCAGAACTGTACCAACTGGGCAGTCTGCTGGGTCAAGCTGGCGGTCTCTGCACCATGAAGTGAAGAGCTTCCACTTCAGGGCGTACAGTTTCCTCGTAGAGGGAGCTCTGGATTGGAGTAGGGTCTCAACAACCTCGGTTGAGAGACCGGCTGCTAACAGCTGTGCCCCCTCAGGGGCCACACCCACAGCCTCCACAACTCCGGGCGAGGGTGAATTATCGTGCCCTGCGCCTGTGAGAGTAGGTCTGTCCTGATCGGTATCTCCCACGGAGAGCCGTCGAGGAGCGAGACTAGATCTGAGAACCATACTCGGCCCGGCCAGAACGGGGCTACTAGTAGTAGACGGGCCCCGTCCCGGCGTACTCTCGCCAGAACTCCCGGGAGCAGAGCGATAGGGGGAAAAGCGTACAGACGAAGCCTCGGCCAGGTCTGTACCATAGCGTCCAGTCCCAGAGGAGCTGGATGAACTAGAGAGAACCAGAGGGGACATTGCGATGTCTCCTGAGTCGCAAAGAGGTCCACCTGAGCTGTACCAAATACTCTCCATATCTGCTTCACCACCTCGGGGTGAAGCATCCATTCCCCGGGCCTCGGCCCCTGTCTCGACAGTATGTCTGCTCCCACATTCAATCTCCCAGGAATATACGCTGCTCTGATCGAGAGGAGCTTGCCCTGGGACCACAGAAGGATCTGGTGTGCCAGCTTGTACAAGGGGCGCGAACGCAGACCCCCCTGGTGATTGATATAAGAGACCACTGATGTGTTGTCGGTGCGCACCAACACATGGTGACCTCTCAGGTCCGGGAGGAAATATTTCAATGCTCGATAGACTGCTAGCATCTCTAGGCAATTGATGTGCCATGTCAGATGGCGATCGCTCCACAGACCGCGGGCAGGGTGGCCACTCATGACCGCACCCCAACCGGTGAGGGACGCGTCTGTCGCTAGCGTTACACGGCGACAAGGAGCTCCCAGCACCGTGCCCTGATTCAAGAACCAAGGTTTCTTCCACATGTCTAAGGCACGAAGGCACCGCCGCGTGACCTTGATAACTCGGAGTGGATTTCCCCTCGGGGAAAAGCCCTTGGACTTGAGCCACCACTGTAGGGGTCTCATGTACAGCAGGCCAAAAGGTATCACGTTGGACGCAGCTGCCATCAGCCCTAACAATCTCTGGAATTGTTTGACAGTGAGTGACTGGCCTTCTTTGACTCTCTCGACTGATGTGAGGATCGACTCGATCCGAGCAGGAGACAAACGTGCCTGCATCGTGGTCGAATTCCACACTACGCCTAGATAGGTGGTTCTCTGAACTGGAGAAAGTACACTCTTCTTGGCGTTTAGTCTCAAACCCAGCTCCCCCATGTGTGCGAGAACGACATCTCGATGTCGAACCGCCATCTGCTCTGATTGAGCTAGAATCAACCAATCGTCGATATAATTTAGAATGCGGATGCCCTGCATACGGAGGGATACCAGAGCCGCATCTACACACTTCGTGAACGTGCGGGGTGAGAGTGCGAGGCCAAAGGGAAGTACTCGATATTGATAAGCTTTGCCCCCGAAAGCGAACCTCAGAAACTTCCTGTGTTGTGGAAGGATGGATATGTGGAAGTATGCGTCTTTGAGATCTATTGTGACAAACCAGTCCTCGGATCTGATTTGAGCTACAACCTGGTTGACAGTGAGCATCTTGAACTTCAGTGACATAACTGAGCGGTTCAGGAGACGCAAGTCTAGGATCGGACGCAACCCCCCATCCTTCTTTGGAACTATGAAATACCGGCTGTAAAATCCGGATTCCCTGTCTAGAGGAGGGACCACCTCGATGGCCTCCTTCCTTAATAGGGTCTTCACTTCTTGTTCCATAACCAGAGCCTGCTGGGGGCCGACCACAGTCGGTGTAACCCCGTTGAACTTCGGTGGTGGATGACCGAACTGAATGCAATAGCCTCTTTCTATTGTACGCAGGACCCACTGAGATACATTTGGCAGTAGCTTCCACGCTGCTAAATAATCTACTAAGGGAATCAGTCTCTCGAGACTGACCTCTGGTGTAAGAGGCCCCCGAAGGGGCGGCGAGCATCCCAGCTCCGCTGCGCTCACGGGCGAAAATAACTGGGAGTAGCGCTCGCTGGAGGCCGCTGCGCCCTGAAACTCTGGCAGGGTTGGCAGGCCGACCTCCTGAGGGCACTGAGGTGAGGCGGGCACCGTATAATGAGGTGGACCGCGCTCTACCCCAGCAGGGGCTGCCCTCTGGATCCTGGCGTCAGGATCTTTTCGTCGAGGACTTCCGGGCTTCAATGACAGATCTTAAATCGGCTTTCGCCCTAGAAGCCCCCGACTCAGAGCGTCGCTGGGGCCCTCGGTCCCGACGTGGGGGAGCACGAGCGGCGACACTCTGTTTCTGTACTTCCCGGTATGAGGAGCCGGTATGTGGCGTGGTCATCTCCCGCCCAGATGCACCACGAGAGCGACGAGGGAGGATACTCTGGAACGCCGCCGCCTGTTTGCGTGCCTCCTGGAACCTGTCGACGACAGTGTTGACTGTGTCGCCAAACAGGCCCGAGGCTTGAAGCGGGGCGTCCAGGAGGCAGACCCTGTCTCTTTCCTTTATCTCTGACAGGGTCAGCCACAAATGCCTCTCCGCGGCCACTAAGGCTGCCATAGACCGCCCAATTGCGCGAGCGGTCTCTTTAGTGGCGCGGAGGGAGAGATCAGCGGTCTTTCTGAGTTCTTCTATATCTCCAGACTTAATCCCCTCCCCCTCATCGACATCTCTCAGCAGGTCAGCCTGATAAGCTTGAAGGACTGCCATAGTGTGAAGGCAAGCCCCAGCCTGACCTGCTGCCACATAACCTTTGCCCACTAGCGATGATGTAACTCGAAGAGGTTTAGTGGGCAATGTCGGAGCCTTCGATTTTTAATTTATCTACTGCTCGTGTAACCACCTCCAACAGCTCCTCATACTGGGGCGACAGGGGTGGCGAATCCCCAGCAACCGACTCCACATCGACCTCCTCGGAGGAAGAGAGGTGAAGAGTTGATCCCTCACCCTGGGGGGAAGAAACCGACGAGCGTGCTTCCGAACCCAGGGTTTGGGCGCCGGATCTGGCAGATGAGGAAGGAGATAAGGACTGGCCCGTCTCCATTCCTTCTGACAGATCCACCTGCGATCCCCACGAGTGCAGCAGCCGCTCTGCCTCGGCAGAAGCGGGGCCAGCACCGCGAGGAACGCTGGTGAAGGCTCCCTCCTCGAAGAGAGCCCTCCGGGATCGAAGCGTCCGCATTGGCAATCGCTCGCAATGCGGACAGTCGGCCCCCTCGAGAGCCGACTCAGCGTGCTTCGATCCCAGGCAAGCCACGCACAGACTGTGTGTATCCCCGCTCGTAATGTAGCGAGCACAGGGAGGAACACACAATCTATAACGTGGCTTGGAATCGCCCTTCATATGTTTGGTCTTTTGCTTTGATTTTGGCATATTGAGCTGTTTTAGCGATCTTTTAATGGCTAAGGGACAGACAACAATAAATAGGACCAACGGGACAGACTTTTGACATGCACACACAGAGCGCTTGCTGACAGACGCGAAGCTGAAGCCAGCTGCACGGTACGTGCTTTTATAGCTTCCTGGTCGCTACGTCACCCCGCCCGTGACGTCACGCCTTTCCGATGGACTGATTGCACACGATATTCAGAGTCGGTCTCGTCAGGGACGTTCCCCAAAGCGCTAGACGCAGCTCGAGTTCCTGAAAAGGAACTGCATTTTTACTCCATAATTAATCTAAACACTTTACTAAGCTTTACATTTCTCTGTTCAGTTTTCCTGCTACAGTTCATCTGAAGTGTACAACTGTCCACAGAAAGAGAAGTTATTTCAATTAACTCAAGATTTTTTCTTTATGCTCAGGCTGGAAGTTGTGGTAGTGATGGCATACAGGCGAGCCCCACTGACCAGCACAGACCGGCACACTGGCAGCTGTAATTGTGGAGTAATTATGCCCCATGCAGAGATTCAGCTCTGTATTATGTAACAGGACTTTCCTCTTCTGACAGCGGGAGGCCAGTGTGTTCACGCTTACACACACACACACACAAAAAGCTGAAAAACGGGTCATCTAATGCATTTCTTAAAAAAAAAAAACATATATATAAGTAATTTTGTTATGCGCTTATGTCATTTTTTTAAATCACCATTTAGATTTAATTTGAGTTTATATTTATTTCCAGTTAGTAATTGCCCACATTTTTTTTATATAATCACGCTGGTCTGAAGTCATGTTTCTGCTTTCATATGTAACATGTTTTGGTAATGGTCACAAGTCACAATGTGTGCATGAATGTGTAATCCAGTGTTTCCACTGCGTAAAGGTTAACATGACAACCTCAGACAACACCAGTCTGTCTTAACAACATGGCAACTATCAGTACCTGCGAGCATGTTCATATATAAATTAATTAAGAGTCCTGTTTTCATATCATATTGTTTAATACTTTAAGAAAGAGGAAGTTACTACTATTACACTACTGTTGAAAGGTATTGTGTAAGTACATTACTGATCATGTTTTGTTGTCAAAAGCACAGCCATAGCCATAGAGTTTGAAAATTAGTGAGGTCTGGGGTGGCTGGGGTTAAGAATTGTGCTATAATAACCCCTACTAAGAACATATTATATACACTAACACTTTAAAAAGACCGAGATGTACAGTAGATGTTTGTAAAAGATGTTTTCTTTTCACTTTCTACTGTCAGTTTTAGTGCTGGCAATCATGCAGGGTTGCCAGATGTTGCTATAAAGGCAAGGCAAGGCAAGGCAAGGCAAGTTTATTTATATAGCACATTTCGTACACAATGGTAATTCAAAGTGCTTTACATAAAAGAAAGTAAAATAGTAATGAAGAAAAATAATAACAAGAATAAAACAAGCAATTTTAAAACTTTTAAAATTATTAAAACTGTACTTATTTAAAATCAATTTAAAACAGAAAATGATTTTACATAAAATTAAATAAAAAAACAGTGAAAATATATATTGCAATCAGTTCGGACATTGCACAGTGCTCATTCAATAAATGCACAGCTAAACAAATGAGTTTTAAGTCTAGATTTAAATGTGACCAGTGTTTTAGCACATCTGATCTCTTCTGGAAGCTGATTCCAACTGCGGGCGGCATAGTAACTAAAGGAGGACTCCCCTTGTTTTGTGTGAACCCTTGGTATTTCTAACTGACTCGATCCTAATGATCTGAGTGCTCTGTTAGGTTTATATTCAGTGAGCATATCTGCAATATATTTCGGTCCTAGGTCATTTAGTGACTTATATACCAGTAAAAGTACTTTAAAAGCAATCCTAAATGTAACTGGAAGCCAGTGTAAGGACCTGAGGACTGGTGTGATATGCTCATATTTTCTGGTTCTAGTCAGAATCCTAGAAGCAGCGTTCTGGATGAGCTGCAGCTGTCTAATGGTCTTTTTGGGAAGGCCGGTGAGGAGCCCATTACAATAGTCCACCCTGCTGGTGATGAAGGCATGAACAAGTTTCTCCAAGTCTTGGCTGGAAACAAAAGATCTAATTCTTGCAATGTTTTTTAAATGATAGTATGCTGATTTAGTTACTACTTTGACATGACTATTGAAACTAAGGTCTGTCTCCAGAATCACACCAAGATTCCTGACTTGATTTTTAGTTGTTTGACCCCTAGAGTTAAGGTATGCATTCACCTTGAACACTTCATCTTTGTTTCCAAATGCAATGACTTCAGTTTTTTCCTTGTTTAACTGAAGAAAGTTCTGGCACATCCAACTATTAATTTCATCAATGCATTGGCAGAGGGAGTCAATTGGGCTGTAGTCATTTGGAGATAAGGCTAGGTAAATCTGGGTATCATCAGCATAGCTGTGATAGGCAATTTGGTTCTTTCTCATTATTTGACTTAGGGGAAGCATATACAGGCTAAACAAGAGCGGTGCAAGAATTGACCCTTGTGGGACTCCGCATGTCATGGACGTCCACTTAGACTTATGCTCTCCTAGACTCACATAATAACCTCTCCCTTCTAAGTATGACCTGAACCATTTGAGTACCATCCCAGAAAGCCCGACCCAGTTTTCCAGTCTCTCTAGTAGTATGTTATGATCGACAGTGTCAAACGCAGCACTGAGATCTAGCAATACCAGCACCGATATTTTGCCAGAGTCACAATTTAAGCGAATATCCTTAATTATCTTAATGAGTGCTGTCTCTGTGCTGTGATGCGGTCGAAAACCAGATTGAAAATTGTCCAGGTATTCATTTGAGTTTAAGTATTTGTTCAGCTGATTAAAAACGACCTTTTCTATAATTTTACCTATAAAAGGAAGATTAGATATTGGTCTAAAATTGCTCAAAATGGTGTTATCAAGATTTCTCTTTTTCAGGAGGGGCTTAACAACTGCATTTTTTAAGGAGTTTGGAAATGTCCCAGAAAGAAGTGAGGCGTTCACCACTTCTAAAAGATCTGCTTCTAAGCAGTTAAACACATTTTTGAAAAAAGATGTGGGAAGTGTGTCAAGATAGCAGGTTGACGATTTTAGGTGCTGCACTATGTCTTCCAGAATTTTGCTATCAATTGCTTCAAAAATCGACATAGTATCTTTTTTATATTGTGGCCTAATCTGTCTGACCTCTGCATTACTTGAGGATGTGCTAATCGCCTTCCTGATATTGATGATCTTCTCAGAAAAAAAGGATGCAAACTCATTGCATTTGCTGTCTGAGAGCATTTCACTGGGAATCTGACTTGGGGGGTTTGTCAATCTCTCAACAGTGGCAAAAAGAGTACGAGTGTTATTTAAGTTACTGTTTATAAGGTTTGAGAAGAAATTCTGTCTAGCTGTGGCTAGTTTCACATTAAAAGCATGAAGGCTGTCTTTGTAGATGCTATAGTGAATTTCAAGTTTTGTCTTCCACCACATCCGCTCTGCTTTTCTGCATTGTCTTTTCATAGTCTGAACTGCTGTTGATCTTCTCCAAACTGATTTCTGTCTGTTTGTTTTCTTACTGATTATTATTGGAGCAATATCATCAATAACATTCTTAACTTTTGAGTTGAATGAATCAAGGAGAGTATCAACAGAGTCTGCAGAAATGCTTGGTGTAAAAGATATAGCCTCCATAAATAGTAAACTTGTGTTCTCGTTAATGCATCTTCTTCTGACAGAGACCGATCTAGATTCAGTTGTAGCAGACATCAAAATATCAAAGAAAATACAGAAGTGATCAGATAGTGCTATGTCCTTAATAACAATGGATGAAATGTTTAGACCCCTACTGATGATTAAGTCCAGAGTGTGTCCACCTTTGTGTGTGGGTCCATGCACATGCTGAGTCAAGTCAAAAGTGTTAAGAAACATTATCATTTCTTTTGTAGTTTTGTTTTCTGAATTATCTATGTGAATATTAAAATCCCCTGCAATAGCAAAACAGTCAAACTCTGAAGAAATCATTGATAACATTTCTGTGACCTCTTCAACAAAGGCTGGAGAGTATTTTGGAGGCCTGTAAATAATAATAAACAGAATGCGTGGAGCACCTTTCAGCACAATCCCTATATTCAAAAGACAAGTACTGACCAAATGACACTTGCTTGCATTGATAGACATCTTTAAATATAGCAGCTACACCCCCACCTCTCCTAACAGTCCTGTAGACACTCATGTAAGTGAAGTTAGGAGGGGCTGCTTCATTAAGGACTGTTGCATTGCAGCTGTCTTTAAGCCATGTTTCGTTTAGAAACATAAAATCCAGATTGTTTGTGGTTATAAAGTCATTGATTAGAAATGATTTATTTTTTAGTGAGCGAATGTTTAAAGATGCTAACTTGATGGCTGTGCTTTGTGTCTTTACATCAATTTTAGTTTGATGCATAATAGGCCGCAGATTAGATGAGTTTGCCCTTCGGCTTGAGATGGCCCTAGACTTTCTATCACGTGATAAAACTGAAATAGAGAAAGCTACAGGCACACTGGGTTCCCGCTTGTTCAGTAGGCATTTGTGAATGTTGCTGTTATTATAGCGGGGAACCGACACTTATCACTGAGAGCTGCTATCAGTTGTTTTTGGTTCACCTTCAGCAGATAGAGGGTTTGGGCCCTGGCGTTGTGGCAGTGGTCGAAGAGCTCTCGCAGGAGCAGGGACCACAGGCTTTGGTGGTTTTGTGGCCTGCCGTTTTTTTTTGTGATATCTGCGGGCTTGCAGCAAATGAGTGAGAGAGTTTAGTCCCAGCATACACCAATTCCTCCATTTTCTGTGAGAAGCACAGAAGTGGAGATGCTGGAGAGAGGGATAATGTCTCTGGTGAGATGGGCTGTGTCTCTGGTGTTTCCGGTGGCTGTGATATGTTGTCCTGGCTTCCCTGGCTGTTTTCCAGAAAGTAATCCCTGGGTGCTGAATCTTGTAGCTGTTTTGATACATCACAGTCAGTCTGTGAGGAGGTCTGTGGGCAGGGCTCAGTCGGGATAGTGTCCATGAGCAGTGTTTGTTTCGGCTGCGTGGTGTTATCAGTTTCCTTGTGGGATATGTCAACCACATGATGACTCGGACCCGGTGTGTGTGTGCTGAATGGATTGACACACTCTGCTGAAGGATGATGGAGGGAAAAGTAGATATTGTCCTTAAACACTCTAGCACCAAGTTTGTTTGGGTGGAGGCCATCCGGTTTAAACAATTGTCTGGCCCCAGAAAAGATTGAAGTTGTCAATGAAATTAACTCCTTTTATATTACAAGAAGGGGAAGGGGTATACAATAGAATTGGCATTGGGCCTTAGCGTTTGTGCCAAAAAAATCTGTTTTTTGAGCACTGTGCTGATCTGCTGATGTAGAAATCTTAGAAAAATCTGAGAAAAGTACAGAAATAAGAAGCAAAGCGCAGAGCAGTAAGCTAGAACGTCCGAACGGTAGCAAAGCCGGAAGCAAAACAAATAAAAACAAATAAAAACTGAAAAATCTATAAAAAAAGAAACCACAATTATTCTGCAAGTAGGATAAAGATATGGCTGACCCTAAACTGCAACTTCCAATGTTATTAACTTTCTAAAGTGTCAAATTAAGTGGAAAAGACAAGTCCAAAAACACTTATAATAGTTTGATCCCGTACCCTCAACTCTCTCAAGACTTGTTCACTTCGCTAGCATCTCGCAACAATCTTTTTCATACCACAGATGCTAAACTTTCTTGTAAACTGTATTAAATGTGTCATGCAGACATTCATATGAGGAGTTTTAAACAGCAAATTAGGGGTGTCCCCGACTATGTATTGACATAGTCGAATCAGAATTGTCGAATCTTGCTGATAGTTGACTGATAGTCGAATCATATGTTTGGGGACAGGGGGCAAAATACTATGGAAGCCCGTTTCCATCACTGAATAAAAAATAAAACAAGGTAATTGTGACTTTTTATCTCACAATTGCGAGTTCATATCTTTGAAATTCTGACTTTATAACATGCAATTGTGGGATATAAATTCGCAATTGAGAGTTATAAAGTCAGAATTGCAAGATAGAATCTCTTTATTACTCACAATTGTGAGTTTACATCAAGCAGTTCTGAGAAAACAGTCAGAATTGTGGGATAAAATTGTTTTATTTTTTATTTAGTGGTGGAAACGGGCTTCAATAAAGTACATTACATTCGACAGTCATAAATACCTACATTAACACACAGGGAAAATGTGTAAAGGATGCCTTGCAGATACAAAGGGGGTAAATAATGTTTTATGTTTTGATTAAAAGATGGTTAACATTAGCTGGCTGCATTTCATGTTGTTTATTACTTATCAGAGCTGATGAAACTGAAGATTTCCACTAAATAAATCCAAATAATACACACTAGATGAAATCAACAGATGCAAGGAGTATTCAGTGTAGTCCATGTGCATTTTAATGGAGGAAATTAACAATTATCCTGCAACTTTTTCCGGCTTTGAAGCATAGCCTTCTGCCACATAAAACCTAATGCGATCACTAAATATGGGCTACTATGAAAACTGCTCAAACACAGCTAGTTTTCTCTAGAATTACAGCAGGTGCTTCAGAAAGTGTGTGCTAGCTTCAATGCACATTCATTTTCACATACATTTTTGTCCCGTTCATTGATTTCATTAAGCTTTGTTATAATGAGAGGATTTGGACACAAGTATGCACTGAATAGTTAGTCAGATAAGTTTCGCCAATATGATAGTGAATAGATAATATCTCAAAATCACTTGTACCCTACCTGACTGGAAAAAAAACCCCAGTCTTTTACTCTGCCTGTGTCAGTCAGTGTCTTGTTAAAGATTTAAATCCCTGCCACCAAGATGCTCCTGTCAGTCACGGATTATGGAAAGTGAAACATAGCTGGCTACGGGCCTGTTCAAAAGTATATTCACAGATGGAACTGATGGATGTTCAGTTGAAAATAAGCAGGAAGCCTGCTTTAAGAGGAGCGTGCTGCGAGTCTGATGGTGAGATGTGGGGTGTGTAATTTAAAGTGATGAGTCAGCTCTCATTCTATACCTGTCACATCAATGAAGCCTCTGTCTCCACCTCCACTC